>NC_141920.1:32983985-33135500 GCF_057802395.1 Ceratotherium simum simum | reverse complement strand
TAGGAAGATATATCTGCAAAGATGTGCACCCTGAAAAATGAATAGGGAGTTATTCATGCCATGGTGATTCAGCAAGCTATAGGGAAACGATCAGATTGAGCTAGAAATCTTCAATCTCAGAATTCACATTCCATAACTTTAAATACAATCTAGATGCAGAAGACGCTCAGATTTATATCTCTAACCTCATCTCTCCTGTGAACTGCAGTCCCCTATAATCAATTTAGCCATAATATGATGTATTTCAATGCTAGCAGAAACTAATCGAGCTCCATCTGACTCAATAGAAGGAGATCTCCACACTTCAAGCCTCTTCAAGATCTCTACTTGGAGGCCTAGCAGGATCTTCAAACCTAACAATCCCCATGTGAACCCATGATGTCCACCGCCACCCTCCGACGGTCCACTTGCAGTCTTCCCTTTTCAGTAAAAGGCACCTCCATTCTTCCAGTTGCTCAGACCAAATCTTGGAGTCACCCTTGACTCCCCATATTTTCATGTCCCACATTCAATCCATCAGCAAATCTTGTTGGATGCTTCCTTCAAAATATTTCTGTTCTCCTTGCCTCCTTTGGCAGAGAGAATTGGGGTCTCTAACCAGAACTGGATCTTCCCCTTACCTCCACACAGTCACGACCTCGCCACCAGTAGCTGCTTTGGGGAAATGAGGACTTTTGACTCTGCTTTCTCCAGGCACCACAAGAGTCCCAGGAATCCCTGGAGATCCCTCAGCCCCGAGACACTTGTCCTCATACGGCTGTGCATCTGCCTCTCTGATCCTTTCTGGCAGCCCTCGCCAACCCCTGAAGCCTTTCCACCATGGCTTCCGGAACGCTTGATCAGTTATCATATAAACGCCCTTTTTCCTCCACCTTTACTCTAGGAGATTCCTGCATCGTCTTTCTCTAAGCCAGCACTGCCCAATAGAAATGTAATGTGAGCCACACATGTAATTCTAAATTTTCTAGTAGTCACATTAAGATAAGCAGAAAGAAGCAGGTAAAATTAACTTTAATAATATATTTTATCTAGCGCAATAAATCCAACACACAAAAATATATTTTGTGTGGCCCAATATATATCACCATGCAAAAAGTATAAAAATATTCATGAGATATTTTACATCTTTTTTCTCCATACTGTCTTTGAAATCTAGTGTGTATTTTACAGTTAGAGCATATCTCAATTTGGAGTTTCAATAGTTAAAGTGAAATGTAGTCCTACCAAAACAATGAAGCCGTGTTTAACGGAAAAATATTCTACACTGCTTCAGTTTTTAACTTAGATTGAATTAAATTCAATTAAAAATTCAGTTCCTCAGTCGCACCAGCCACATTTCAAGTGCTCAGTAGCCACACGAGTCTGGCGGCCGCCATATTGGACTGTGCAGGTTGAGTGAGATATCATTTTCTCGGCTGTCCTCTCAAGGTGTGGGTGTTTTCTAGACTTTTTGTTTATTTGTAGGCCTGAAGGTGGGATGAGTGACTTCCTCGACACTCATTGCTGCTGTCCGAGAACTTTCTCCCTCCTTCCCATAACAAACGATTTCTCCCAATACCCTTGTGGTTAGAGTCATCTACCGAAGTCTAGATAGATGACTTTATTCCTTGAAGATTTCACTTCCTGGCTCACTGTCACTTTCTCTAACACTCTCCTGTCATGATCCTTGGTAATATCAATATCTTTGTAAATAATATTTCCAACAAACTGGCCTCTCAGTTCTCCACCAATGATCTTGTCTCCTCAGCCATTCATTCCCATGGTCATATCCCAGACCTGTCCTGTCCAATATTGACAGCCCCTCATAACAGAAATTTCATGCATCCCACCCTCCTATCACTGTTCACTCCCCCGGTACCCTCCCTAAACAAGACCACCAATGCACTGACCGTCTCCTTGAACTATAGTCTACCTCCTCTCATGCCCTCACTTCCTGCCTCACCCAGCTTTAATTAGATGGTCTATTCTTGGAATCACTTCCTTATGTGTGCCCTCAAGGCCCTTGCACTGTCTTGCTTCATTACACCACTCTGATTACACCATCTCACTTCCGAGTCTGCATCCGCACCCTCATAACTGAAGGAGAACAAGCAGCACTTTTTTTTTTTTTTTTTTTTAGATTTTATTTATTTTATTTTTTCCCCCCAAAGCCCCAGTAGATAGTTGTATGTCATAGCTGCACATCCTTCTAGTTGCTGTATGTGGGACTCGGCCTCAGGATGGACGGAGAAGTGGTGCCTCGATGCGCACCCGGGATCTGAACCCGGGCCACCAGCATCGCAGCGTGCGCACTTAACCACCAAGCCACAGGGCCGGCCCGACAAGCAGCACTTCTAACTGGCCTCTCTACATCTGTGGCCACTGACCAACCTCAGTTGTTCTGCAGGGTTGGCCTGAAATCTATGACAGTTCTCTATCCACTCAACCTCCCATTTTCCTAGGTATATTTTACTGTCCTTATAAAGGCACAAAAGACTTTCACTTAGCTAAATTCATTTTTTCCTAGATATATCACTTAGAAAAGTTACATGATACCTCATTCTCCCGATGTGTGAAAGAACGATAATGCCCAATCTAGAAGGTTAATGTGAAGGCTTTACATAACTTTACATAACGTATGTAAACCACATATATCAAAAGTGTGCATGTCAAAAACTATAGATGTTATTTTAGTGAAAACCTGCATGCCAAACATGCTCTGATAGAATTTGACATTTTCTTATTTTTTTCTTTTTAAACTGAGATATAATTGACATATAACATTGTATAATTTTAAGGCCTACAACGAGTTGATTTGATCCACTTATATATTGCAATACGATTACCAGTGTAGCATTAGCTAACACCTCCACCATGTCACATAATTACCATTTCTTTTTTGTGGTGAGAACATTTAAGATCCAGTCTCTTAGCAACTTTCAAGTATATAATACAGTATTGTTAACTATAATCACAATGCTGTTCGTTAGATGGATTTGGCATTTACAACAACAACAAAAAAAGACAGGGGCTCCTGATTTTCTATTTACCTTATCCTACTCTGAATCTTGTTTCCCTTCCCCCACCAACTCTGTGCTTGAGTCACCTGGGTGAGCATGAACTGCATGGCCTGCAGCCACAGTGGGGAGGCAGGATTCCCCACCGGCGTTCTCCCTGTAGATGAGGTGTATGTGCCTCAGATAGACTTTACCTGTCTCCTGCTACCGGCCTACCTGTCTTTTCATCCATTCACCATTCTGTTACTAAGTAGTATTGAGCATCTTGATTCCTCCTCCCACTCCCGATAGTCATCAACAGGAACTGGGAAAAGCCAACTTTCCAAAGCTAAAAAAAAACTGTCACTGTCCATATCCAGCCGCCTCACCTGCCCCCTGCCCAACACCAAGCTAACTGTGGTGCTGGAAATGTGCCATGCAAAATCGCCATATATGCTTACCTGTGATCTGCCACTTCCACAAGTTGTTTGCTAACCTGTGGCATTTTGAGTATCAGTGTAAGTTTAGTCCTACAATTATTGAAGTGGGAAAAAAGAAAAACCCCATCAAGTGCCCATGTAAATCATCTTATGGGGCTGGCCCCAAGGCATGGCGTTTAAGTGCAGGAGCTCCTCTGCTGGCGGCCGTGGTTTCCATCTGAGGCGTGCACCTACGCACCGCTTGTCAGGCCATGCTGTGGCGGCATCCCATATAAAGTGGAGGAAGATGGGCACGGATGTTAGCCCAGGGCCAGTCTTCCTCAGCAAAAAAAGAGGAGGATTGGCAGATGTTAGCTCAGGGCTGATCTTCCTCACACACACACAAGAAAAGAATCTTATGAACATTTTTCTTGATAATAAGTTGCTATTTACTATTCTCACTATTCCAAGCTAAGGGCTATTCTCAATTGGTGTTATATCGAACATACCAATGATCATATTAGTTAAAAATATTCCTGATGGAAGAGAGAGAAGACACCTTCCGTTACAGTACTGGTCACACACTTCAGCGATCACGAAGCTTAGACATGAGCGCCACCTACAGGAGCCCTCGTGTACTGCGGGAGTGCTGGGAGTCAGGCTGGCCGGGTTAACAGCGCACGTAAGACTTGGCTAGCTCTATGCTATTATGAAGGTTCCTAACGGCTCTAATTCTTATTTTTCGCGTCTGTAAAATGAGAATTATAATCGCTACTCCAGCAGCTGCCATAAAGTTTAATGCCTAATGCGTGTAAGGCATTGCCAATATGCCCAGCATCGAGCTAAATTCTGAATAAATGAACCGCAGCAATTATGAGATGCAGGGACAGTGTCCGGCACAGCCAACCTCAAAGCCACGAGCACAAGCAAGAAACCAGTGCTGAACAAATCCTTTTACCAAGTAGCATTGCTTTCTGGCTTCAGGTGCAAGATACATACTCTTTACCAAAAGGTGAAGAATTTAACTACATGATCTCTTGTCATCCTTTGAATCTATGCATCTACCTCAAGAAATTCTTCTTGTGTTTGCAACACATTAAAAACGTGCCTCATCATAAACCTTTAAGTGTAGGGATTTCCAGGATGGCAGGGGCATTGCGGCAGGACTGTTCCACTGCAACGTTCTCTCCGGATGAAGGAGCTTTAAGTGCTGCCATCTTGTGGTACTTTGGGGGAACATGTCTCCGATGTATTCTGGAGCTGTTTAGCTGAGGGTGAGGTCTAGCCTTTCTGAGTAGGATTACGTGTGACGTGATGACATACATATATGTTACATAGACACATAACTCCACGCAAAAGAATTGTGTTCCACACAGTGGGTAACTTCGCCCATGAAGTTATTCACAGGTTGTTCTAAATGTAGGAGAACAGATGAAAAGGCACATCCTGGCCAAAGAAAGAAAAACACATGCCCCTCCACTGGCCCAAGGAGGCTGCCCTATTGAGGACATGTTTCTGAAGTGCTTTGGACTGAGGCAGATCTGGGCACCCTAAGGCCTTAGAGATGCAGTTCGATATTTACCAACTCTAGACTGAACTATTCAGTTCTGCTAGTGTGTCATCACCGTTCTCTCCAGCCCTCCAATAAACACTCTGACTCTGCCCCAGTCAGGTGCCCATTCTCTGAAAGCCACGAACAGTCCAAGTCTGAACTTCTGCAGCACCTTCCCTCAGACTGCTTTGGACGTTCACTCATTGAAAGGCGTCTGGGTTGTGTCCAAGTTGGGGCGATTATAAATAAAGCTGCTATAAACATTTGTGTATAGGTTTTTGTGTGAACAAAAGTTCTCATTTCTTTTGGATAAAATGCCCAGAACTGTAATTACTGGGTCATACAGAAATTATATGTTTAGCTTTTTAAAGAAACTGTGAAACTTTTCCAGAGTGGCTGTGCCATTTTACATTCCCACCAGCAATATTTGAGAACTCCGGTTCGTCTGCATCCTCACTAGTGCTTGGTATTGTCACTATTTTTTATTTTAGCTATTCTGATAGTGATATCTACTATAGTCTTAATTTTCATTTCCCTGATGGCTCACAATGTTAAACACCTTCTCATGTGTCAATTTGCCATCTTTATATCCTCTTCAGTGAATGCTCATTTTCCAATTTTTTTTAGCCATTGAGTTTTGAGTGTTCCTTATATATTCTAAATAAAAGTTGTTTCTAAGACATGTAGTTTGCAAAATGTTTTCTCCCAGTCTGGAGACATTCATCCTCTTAAAAAGATCTCTTCCACAGGAAAAGTTTAGTTCTAATGAAGTCCAATTTATCATTTTTTTTTCTTTTATTTATCAGGATTTTGGTATAAAATTTGACAGCTCTTTCCTAGCCCAGATTGTAAACATTTTCCCTTGTATTTTTTTCTAAAACTTTTATGGTTTTGCATTTTATGTTCAAGTTCGTGATCCATTTCAAGTTAATTGTTGTATAAAGTGTGAGACTTAGGTCAAGGTTCATTCTTTGCCTATGGGTGTTCAATTGCTCCAACACCATTTGTTGAAAAGGCTATCCTTCCTCCATTGAATTGCTTTTGCACTTTTGTCAAAAATCCATTCACTTTACTTGGGTGGGTCTATTTCTAGGTTTTCTATTCTGTTCTTTTGATTTATATCTGTTTCCCTCTGCCAAAACCACATCGTAGCTCTATGATAAGTCTTGAAATCAGTTACACTGATTTCTCTCACTTTATGCTTCTTTTGCAAATTGTTTTAACTATTATACTATTACAGGTCCTTTGTCTTTCCATATAAATTTTATAATAATCTTGCCTAAATCTACAAAAAAAATCTTGCTGGGATATGATAGGAATTGTGTTAAACCTGTATACCAATTTGGGGAGAATTGACCTCTCTATCATATTGGGTCTTCAATCCACGAACATGGTATGTCCCTCCATTTATTTAGGTCTTCTTAGATTTCTTTCATCAGTGTTTTGCAGTTTTTAGCACGGTCAGTACTATGTTGAATAACATTGGGTGGTGGGCATCCTTGCCCTGTTCCCAATCTTAAGGAGAAAGCACTCAGTCTTTCACCATTAAGTATGTTGTTAGCTGTAAGCTTTTCATTTCAAATGCCTTACCAAGTTGAGGAAGTTCCCTTCTATTTCTATTTTGCTGAGAAATTTTTGATACGCTTAAGGTGATTTTTTTTCTTTAGCTTGTTAATATGGTAGATTACGTTGATTGATTGGTTTTCAATCAATTATAATTTCATTCAATTATAGGAATGAACCAGTCTTTCATTCCTATAACCAGCCCTACTAGTTCATGGTGTATTCTTCTTTTTTTTTTTTTTTTTTTTTAAAGATTTTATTTATTTTATTTTTCCCCCCAAAGCCCCAGTGGATAGTTGTGTGTCGTAGCTGCACATCCTTCTAGTTGCTGTATGTGGGACTCGGCCTCAGGATGAACGGAGAAGTGGTGCCTCGATGTGCACCCGGGATCCGAACCCGGGCCACCAGCATCGCAGCGCGCGCACTTAACCACCAAGCCACAGGGCCGGCCCTGTATTCTTCTTTTAATATATCGCCAAATTCTATTTTTCAACATTTTGTTAAGAATTTTTGCATCTACATTCATGAGGAATGTTGGTCCATAGTTTTCTTTTTTTTTGCCCTGACTTTATCTAGTTTTTGGTATCAGGGTAATACTGGCTTCCTAGAATGAGTTGGGAAGGGTTCTCGCCTCTTCTTCTATTCTAGAAGAGATTTGGTAGAGTTGGTCTTAATTCCTTTTTAAATATTGGGTAGAATTCTCCACTGGAAACATCTGGGTTGAAGATTTATTTTTCAGGAGGTTAATTACAAATTCAATTTCCTTCATAGTTATGTGACTATTCAAATTATCTGTCTCAAGTGGATAAGTTGTAGCAGTTTGTGCTTTTCAAGAAATTGGTACATTTCATCTAAATTGTCAAATTTATGTGTGTAGAGTTGTTCATAGTATTCCATTATTATTGTTTTGATGCCTGCAGAGTCTGTAGTGATATCTTCTGTTTTACTTCTGATATTAGTAATTTGTGTATTATAATATCTAAGACATAATCTAAGAGATATTAGTAGTCTTTTTTTTTTCTTTATCAGTCTTGCTAGAGGTCTGTCAGTTTTACTGATCTTGTCAAAGAACAAACTCTGCTCCATTGATTTTCCCTATCGTTTTTCTGTGTTCAATTTCATTGCTTTCTGCTTTTTATTATTTCCTTTCTTGTGCTAGCTTTGGGCTTATTTTATTCTTGTTTTTCTAGGTTCTTGAGGGAGAGATTAGATTGTTGATTTGAGACATTTTCTCTTTTCTAATGTATACATTTAGTGCTGTAAATTTCCCTTTTAGCACTGCTTTAACTGTGCCCCACAAATTTTGATATGTTGTGTTTCCATTTTTATTCATTTCACTCTACATTTTAAATTTCCCTTGAGACTTTTTCTTTCATCCGTAGATTATGTAGAAAGTGTTGTTTAGTTTCCAAGTGCTTTGAAGATTTTCTTGTTACCTTCTGTTGTGGATTTCAAGTTTGATTGCTGGGCAACTGGCCTTTTATTCCCTTCTGAGCCTTGCTGGTCAATCCTAGCTCCCCTCCTAGTGTGTGAGTGGGTGTCACAATGGAACTCTCATGACATCACTGCCCCTCCCCCAGTTACTTGATTCTAGAATTGCTTCTCCACCTGTCCCAGCCCAGGGGGGGCCATCCAGTGACTGTCCTTCCCTCCTTCCAGCTCCTGCTTCCCTGTCACCTCATCCACCCCATCTGTCCCATGTGAAGTCAACTACGTGTCCCAAGTTTGCACAATAAAAAAGTAACTGAAGTTCGAAGAGGATAACGTTGCCACAGGTTGACAGCCGAGATGTGCAGATGGGATGAGCAGGAATGCAGAGAAACGGATCACCCAGGTGAGTGGGCAGCCCTTGGGGACTCAGACAAGGAAAGGTGAGGCGCTGAAGCCCTGGGGTTCTGGATCTGGGGGGCAGGGAGGCAGTGACTGGGAATACAGGAAACCAGGGTCTCAGCAGCTTAAATTGGGGAATGTGGGTGAAGGTTTGGCTGAGTGATCACAGAGGTCTGGGTCTCTGGTGGCTAGTGCTAGGACCAGCCTGAGGAAGACACATTGGGCCAGGTAGGAGGGGCTCTGTCTATGAAGACCTTGGTGCGGGTGGGGTCGTCCTGGAAGGGAGAAGGCCAGTGGGGAGGCAGGTCTCCTGGCCCAGTGCTGTGCCAGCAGAGGCCTGAGACTCTTGCAGGGGGCACCGTCTGTGGGTCAGCACTGGGTGACAGCCAGGAAATAGACTTCTTTCTATTATTTATTATTATTTTTAAATCAAACTCACACATTCGCATATACTGAACAAATAACTTCTAAGAGGTTTTATTTCAGGAAACAGCGCCCTCCTCCATGGCCTGTCCCCATTGCCTGCTCCTCAGAAAGCCATTTTCCCTTCTTTGAGCTGAGCCCCAAAGATCTCTCATATTCCCTCCCTCTCCCCGTGCCCCAGCTCTGCCAGCTCCAGTTCCAGGTGCCCTGCTGTCTCCCCTTCTGTTCTGGGAGCGGTTAGATCTCACCAGTGCTGCGTTGTGATTTGTTGCAACAATTTGGGTCATGGTGGTCTTTGCTCGAAGGCAATGTTTTTCTGGTGAGTGTTCTCGGTAAGCCTTGCTTTGCCTTTTCTTTTCTTTCCCATTCTTCTTCTTCTAGTTTTTTGTACGCCTCTCCAGCTCTCTCTCACTTATTTCTGAATGGGGGAAGTTTTTCCCAAATCGGTTTTTAGCAGGAAGTTCATCTGGAGGAGGATGGAGTGCTGTGGCCCAGGTTCTCATAAATGATGGTTGGAAGCCAAGGTTTTCGTGCGTGGGTGTTTTTCTCCATCTTAAAAAAACGAAATGCAGTAGCCGACATGAAAGAACATATAAATTGCACATGTGAGGCAGAAAGAGAACTAATCACACAATCTCTCCCAGTGTGGCTGTCCCTCAGCTCCAGAAACAAAGAGACCCCTGGGATGATTTCTGCGGGTCCCTTTGCATCCGCCACCAGTCACATCCGTGGAAACCATAATGTAGAATTTTATGGTTCTCACACAATTGCCTTTCTGTGTAGTTTGATGACAATTCTTTGTATTTGCAAAGGACGCGTTGCAGAGTTTTGCGTGTCTGTTTGTACGGTATTGTTCTTCTGGCCTCCTTTCCTTGCTCTACGCTTTGTGATTTTCTTGCATCTGGCAGTGTTGGTAGAGAGGTCGTTTGCACATTTTCACGTCTGTGAAGTATTGCACTGCACTGGCTCTCCCACAGTTTATTTCTCCATTATCCTGTTAATGGACAGTTGGATTGTTTTTAGTTTTGCTTGTTTGAACAAGATTTACCTGTCCTCTGAGACACATATGCAAAGTTTTAGCTAGTGGTGGAATTGCAGGTCCAAAGTTGCATGCTCAACTTCATTGGATAAGGCCAAACTCTTTTCCAAAGTGGTTGCACCAATCCCAGGGCAAACAAGTTCCTTCTTATTTTACTTCCTTGCAAATACACTACTTTTTGCCTTAATATTAACCCTTTGCTTTTAACCCAGCTGAGAGTGACAAGCTGCTGTAAGGCTATTCACAAGAATAAGTTTCCCCTTCCCCCTCCACCCAAATGTTCTTAGTAGTAGCAATTTTCACCACCCAATATCACTCTCTGTATGTATTTGTTGCTGTTTTCACCTCCCTCTTAAAAATGTAAGTTCCAGAGGCAGGGAGTTCATCTGCCTTTTCAAAACTCTTCCTCAGAGTCTAGAACAGTGTAAGGCAGGTAGTAGGTATTCAGGAAATACTTGTTAAATGATTGAATGGATAAAAAAACGAAATAAAGTAGAACCATTAGGGTAAAAACGCTAATTCATACAAACTTAAAATTACATGAATACTTGTGAAGAGGCCCAGCGTCAAAAAGGAATTGGCAGAACTGCCTGGAAAGTGTTCTGTTTCCCTCTCTCTTGCATGGGGTAAGTTCTCTGTTTAGGAACTCCTTTCTGGCCGTGGACCAATAGATTTCGGTCATTTGGCTTTTTCATCCCTCTCTGCCCACTTTATATTCCCTCTTCCATTCACTGGCAAATTTCTTGAGACAACAACAAATTCTGAACAGTGTTAGCCCCATCCTATCTGATCTCTGAACCCACCACTCCATCCCCACCCTTTTCCCCTTCATTACCAGGTCTCCATCCTTATTTGACCTTTCACCTCGGACCAGGTCCCCAGGGCAACCGCTCTGTTCTTCTTGACCCCTCTCTGCCTTGGGCCTCGGTGGCACCACATTCCCACAGCTCCAGCTTAACACGTTAGTTTTCCCCCATTGTATCTTTCCCCTGGAATGTCTTCATTTAGGATCCTGGAAGCAAAGCCTGGGTGCAGGACTGATGAGCACACAACTCACTGGGGGCTGCTGCCAGGAGAAATTGTAAGGATCGAGCAGGGGGTTTTACCTGCTTGTGGGACGATGAAATCAGGCCTCTGCCTGATCCTGGGGTGCTGTGGAGTGTGAATTGCACTGTGGAGTCTGTCCTGTCTCCAGACAAGGGACCCCAGCTGTTGTCCCCCTCACCCCAGGCATGCCTTTGCCACAGGCCTGTGGGGAGGTGGCTGGCATGACTCCTCATCCAGCAGCAAGGGGACTCAAGGGGGATCCTGCGAAGGAGATGACAGGCGTGAGCCCCTAGGCCAAGGCCCCTTAGCCCCTGTGGGTGAGACACTGACCAAAACTGATAAACAGGATCCCAGAGGATCTGGACAGCACAACGAACTCTCTCTCACATGAGCTTCCGTGGCAGTATCTCTAGGATCAGCCCTGGGTTTTCTCCTCATTTCCTACTCTCTCATAACAAACATGTCCCTGCCCACGGCTTCACTTGCCCTCTACACCGACCACTCCCAAATGCTTTCCTCTAGTCTACACCTTTCTTCAGAGTTCCAGACCTGAACAGTGAACGGCTCCTGACCATCTCCTCTTAATGTTTATTGGGCTTCTCATATTCAACCTTCCGAATATCTGGGTGTTTTTTTTTTTTGGCCTTTTTAATGTCTGTGCCACAGGGTGCAGCAGGCCCTGTTTGTGGCTGTCTCTCAGGGCTGAGCACAGTGCCCGCATGGCCAGCATTGAGTATGTATGTGAACAGGGGGTGAGCGAATAAACCAACAAGCTGAAAGGTTGGTGAGGGCACAGCCAGCCTTGGGGAGGGGAGACTCACGCACCAGCGAAAGAGCAGTGAGCAGGCCTTCAGGGAGGCTCATGGAAGTTGCTACAGGAAATATGTGATAAATGCAATGAAAAACTCCCTTGGATTTGAGGAGGGTCTCTGGGATTGGAGGTGGGATAGCAGCAAGAGGCTCAGGGAAGAACTGGGGTTTGAGAGTTGGGATGAGGATGTTGTTGAAAAGGAAGAAGGGGATTCAGGAGGATGTGTTGGAGGGTCGATGGAGGAATTCTTAGGCTTTGGTGCAAGGAACCAGGTGGGTTGGAGTGGCTGAGGTTGGCATTCTTTTTTTTTTTTTTTTATTGCCAATCCTCCTCCTTTTGTCCCCCTTTTTCTTCCCAAGGCCCCAGTAGATAGTTGTATGTCATAGTTGCACATCCTTCTAGTTGCTGTATGTGGGACACGGCCTCAGCATGGCTGGACAAGCAGTGCATCGGTGCGCGCCCGTGATCCGAACCTGGGCCGCCAGTAGCGGAGTGCGTGCACTTAACCGCTAAGCCACGGGGCCAGCCTTGAGGTTGGGATTCTTGAGGGACACCAGACACTCTGGTAGAGAGGTGTCAGGTGGGGATGAGGTCATCAGGAAAAGGGCTGGCCTTTGGCCTTCAACTATGGCTGCTCCGTGGAATAACATGGGGGCCCTGAAAACTCAGGTACAGGGAGAGCGTGGCACTCATCGGTGAAAAGAGTCCTCGTTAAGTGAGGAGGGATGTTTCTATTCAACTGCTGATGGAATCACTACAAGTGAGTTAAAAAAGAATGAGGTGTGGGGGTGGCCCCTCAGCAAAAAAAAAGAGGAGGATTGGCATGGATGTTAGCTCAGGGCTGATCTTCCTCACAAAAAAAGAAAAAGAAAAAAAAAGAATGAGGTTCGAGGGTTGGGATAAGAATGAGGAGTCACTGAGGACAAGTTGCTGGACTGGAGCAGGAAGTGTTAGGCCTTGGTGCAGGGAAAGGTGAGGCGGAGGCTTGGGGTTTGTGTGTGGCAACTAGGGGGACCAGCCATCCCAGTTTGCCCGGGGCTGAGCTGGTGTTAGCACTAGAAGACTCAAGTCCCAGAAACCTCTCTCAGCCCTGGGCAAACTGGGACAGTTTGTCACCATGGTGCCAACAGGTGTTTTGATGAGGAAGGTGCCAAGAGGTGATGAGGTTGTTGCTAGAAGGGTGAAGGGTTGGAGGAGAGGGTCTCTGGAAAGACTTTAAAACTCCTGATATTCACTCAGCACCAAAAAGCAATTGTCTCAGGGCCTGAGGAAGCGAGGTCCCAGTGGCAGTAACCTTGGGAACGCTCCCAGGTGAGCCTCATGTGCAGCCAGGGTGACAACCATATGGTTACAGCAGGGCTCTAACCTTAAATTCCAACTCAGAAACCCAAGGAAATGACCCTCCCATTGGTACTAGCAACCAGAGAGGGATTCTCATGTGGGTCCCCTGCCCAGCGGCCTTGTGAGAATCTCTGGATGTGTGGGGGGTGATTTAAAGGACCTGCTTGTTAACAGAGCGCCTGGCACCTGCCCCTCCCAGCACGTTAAACGTCACAAGCAGCTTGCCAGATGGAGCTCCATGGAGCTTTCTAGAAGAAGGATGGTGGGGGTCTATGGGTCCACCTCAATGTGCACACACTGCAGGTTCTCAGTGATACACAGGAGTCACCAGGGACATGCACACGTGGAGGTATCAGCTGTGTCATGCACGTGGATGTCCAGAGACACTCAGGGGCGTGGCTACTTCTGTGCTCCTGTCTCCTTGTGAGCACACAGGTGCACTGCTCCTGCCTGCCCCAAACAGCAATGCCAGGTATCTCAGTTCAGGATAAGAGGCCTCAGACCTGAACTGAAGTGGGAAGTCTCCACTCTCCTGGGTGTGAAGTGAGACTTGCCCCTCAGGCACAGGGACCACTCTGGAGGGATTGCTGAGTGAAGGGTGCAGAATTCCAACTGGAATTCAGAGGAACACCCAGGGCCCCATCCCCCTCCCTGACACCCTTGTCTCCAGCCCAGGCCTTGGTAACCCCGAAGGTGCCTCCATGCCACCTTGGGCTTCTGGAAGCAGGAGTGAAATGGGATTTGGTGAGTTTTATTCTGGCATCTTTGAGAGCTAGATAATTGCTATACATCCTCAACTCAAAAAAAAGTATGTTACCATCTACACACACAATGTTGAATAAATTTTCAAAGACTTGATGGTCTCTATGGAACCATCTATGGATCTCATCTCAAAACAGCTTCCAGAGGCAGCTCAGACTTGAGCACCGCAGGGCCTTGCAGGGGAGAGCTGGATGGGTCCTTGAGTCCCAGGAAGTGGCTGAGTCTGATACCAAAAGACAAAGACACAACAAGAAAACTGCAGACCAATATCTTTTATGAATATAGATGCAAAAATCCTCAACAAAATAAATCTAGTAACATATGAAGAAGATCATATACCAAGACCACGTGAGATTTATCCCAGGAATTCAAGATGGATTTAACATGTGAAAATCAATTAATGTAATACACCATATCAATAGGATAAAGAAAAAAAATGACATGATCATCTCAGTAGACACAGAAAAAGCACTTGATAAAATCCAACACCACTTCGTAATAAAAACACTCAACACACTAGGACTAGAAGGAAACTTTCTCAACCTGATAAACAGCATCTATGAAAAGCCCACAACTAACGTCAAATTTAATAGTAAAAGACTGAATGCCTTCCCCTGCAGAAAAGGAACAAGAAAAGGATGTTTGCTCTCACTACTTCTATTCAACATTGTACTGGAAGTTCTAGCCAGGGAATTATGCAAGAGAAAGAAACAAAAGGAATCCATATTGGAAAGGAAGAAATAAAATTCTCTCTATTCAATGATCACATGATCTTATATATAGAAAATCCTAAGGAATTCATTAAACTAGAAGAACTAACAAACCAATTCAGTAAGGTTGCAAGATACAAGATCAATATACAAATATTAATTGTATTTCTATATAGTAGCAATGAATAAAACAAATTCAATTGAGAAAACAATTCTATTTTAACAGAATTAAATGCACAGAAATAAATTTTTAAAAAAGAAGTGCAAAACTTATACTCCGAATACTATAAAACCCCATTGAAACAAATTTTAAAACCTCTAAATAATTGGAAAGACGTCCCATATTTATGGATCAGAAGGTCTTGGTGTATGATCTTCTTCATATGCTGCTAGATTCATTTTGTTGTCAAGAAGGTCAGTATTAAGATAATAATACTCTTGTGATGGTTAATGTTATGTGTCAACTTGTTTTTTGATGAGATTAACGTTTAAATTGGTGCAGTTCGAGCAATGCACTGTCCATAAAGTGGGTGGGCCTCATCCAGTCAGTTGAAGGCCTCAATAGCAAAAAAGACTAGGCTCCTTAAGCAAAAGGGAATCCTCCAGCAGACAGCCTTCAGACTTCATTTGCATCATTGGCTATCCTGGGTCTCCAGCCTGCTGGCCTTCGGACTGGAACTGGAAGATTGGTTCTCCTGGTCTTGAGCTTGCTGGTCCAGACTACAGATTTTGGACTCACCAGCCTCCATAATCATGTGAGCCAATTCCTTATAATAAATTTCTTATATATATATACACACACACACACACACACACACATACATACATACATATACATACATACATCCTATTCTGTTTTGCTGGTGAACTCTGACTAATACAACTACCCAAATTGATCTACAGGTTCAACACAATACTTATCAAAACTCCAGCTTGTTTCTTTTCAGAAGTTGACAAGATGATCCCAAAATTCATGCAGAAGTCCAAGGATCCCAGAAGAGCCAAAACAATCTTGGGAAAGAAGAACAAAGTTGGAGGAGTCACACTCACTGATTTCAAAACTTATTACAAAGCTACAGTAATCAAAACAGTGTGGTATTGGCATTAAGGATAGACATAGATCAATGGGATAGAATAGAGGGTCCAGAAATAAACCCTTATATTTATGGTAAATTGCTTTTTGAGAACAATGCCAAAACAATTCAGTGGGGAAAGGATAGTCTTTTCAACAAATGGTGCTGGGACAACTGGATAGCCACAGGCAAAATAATAAAGTTGGATCCCTATCTCACACCATATCCAAGAATTAATTCAAAATGGGTCAAAGACTTAAATGTAAGAGCTAAACTATAAAACTCTTAGAAGAAAACATAGGAGTTCATTTTTCTGACCTTGGATTAGGCAATGATTTGATGCCAAAGGCACAAGTGACTAAAGAAAAAATAAAATAGACCTCATCAAAATTAAAAATTTTTGTGGTTCAAAAAACACCACCAAGAAAGTGAAAAGACAACTCACAGAATGGAAGTAAATATTTGCAAATTATATATCTGATAAGAGACTTTTATCTAGAATACTGTAAGGACTCTTACATCTCAACAGAAAGACAAAAAACCCAACTAAAACATGAGCAAATGTTTTGAATGGACATTTCTCCTAAGATGATACACAAATGGCCAATAAGCACATGAAAAAATGTTCAACATCATTAGTCATTCAGGAAATGCAAATCAACAGCAGAAGGAGACACCACTTCACACTCACTAGGATGGCTATAATCAAAAAGACAGACAAATGCTAGGATGGGGAGAAAATGGAATCCTCATGTATTGCTCGTGAGAACAAAAAATGGTGCAGGTACTTTGAAAAACAGTTTGGCAGTACCTCAAAAGGTTAAACAGAGTTACCCTTTGATCCAGAAATTCCACTCCTGGGTACATACTCATAAGAAATGAAATTCATTCACCCAAAAACTTTACACAAATATTTGTTCATAGCAGCTTTATTCATGAGGGACAAAAATTGGAAACAGTCCAAATGTCCATCCATTGATGAGTGGATAAATAAAGTGTGGTTTATACTTACAATGGAATATTTTTCACTTTATTGAAGGAATGAAGTCCTGATACTGATTCAACAAGGATGAACTTGGAAAACATACTAAGTGAAAGAAGCTAATCACAAAAGACCACATATTGTGTGATTCCATTTCGATGACATTTCCAAATTGGCACATCTACAGAGATAAAGCTTAGGCCTGGGGAGTCATGGTGAATGGAGATGACTGCTAATGGGTACAGAGTTTTATTAGATGGTGGTGATGGATGCATAACTCTGTGAATATACTAAATGCCAGTGTACATTTTAAATGGGTGAATTGTATGGTGTGTGAATTATTTCTCAATAAATCTGCTTTTTAAAAAAGGGGAGCGAAAGAAAAGGGGCCCAAAGAGCCTATGGATGAGCCCCCAGGCATTCCCAGTCCAGCCTCCCCCTCTCCCGTCTGACTCCTGTCTGTTAGGCTATCCAGGCTCCGAAGATCCGTCCATCCATCTGACAGGCAGCTGGTGATCAGCTGGTTGGTCATCAGTTGGTCAGGGGGGGCCACACTGCTCAGCCAATCAGGATCACCTGGCAGTTGGTTCCTTGGAGACAGAATCAGTTAAACTGACGAAGCCTCCCTCAGACGGTCCAGTGCCTCAGTGAGTCAGGACTACTTGTTCATCCAGGGTCAGTCAGTCAGGAGGGCAGTTGCTGGAATGTTCATGGTGAGGGAGGCAGCGAACAGTTAGCAGGTCAGGCCACGCAGGGACAAAATGTGTGCCTGCACTGAGCCTTGGAGAAGTACAGACACTTGGCTGCTGTGGGCAGGCAGAGGAGCTTTCGAGGATGGGGACAGTCACCCCCGCCTGGTAAGAGGTAAGGGCACGCAGCGGGGCTGGGCAGGATGAGTGCCCTTCCTGGGCCAGGCCTTCTCCCAGGGGCTGGACTCCCTCCTGTGACCCGAGGGCAGGCCTCCTTCAGAGCAGCCTGGGGACAGGCTGGGGACCTGGGAAGAGGTAGGAGGAGGTGCTCTGGGCAGAGGGATGAGGGCAGGATCCTGGCATCGGAACTGTTGGGGTTGAGAGGGGGCTGCTTGTCCCCAGGGGAATGAGAATAGCACCCATCTTCCTCATCTGTAAAGTGAGGGGGGATGAGAGCATCGCTGCATGGGAACAAGTCAAGGATCTGGAGTTAATCAATGTAATGGGCTTAGAGCACTCTCTGGCCCCCAGGAAGCACCCATACATGTTGGCGGGTGATGTAAAGGAATTCAGCAAGCACAGAGCATCCTGGCAGCAGGGCAGACACATGCCTGTCAGTGGTGACCTGGGAGCCATCGCTGGACATGGAGATATTAGGCTCTGTCCTCTCTGCAGAGGATCCCATTGGAAATGTCTTTGGGCACAGTGGTGGAGAGAGGGGAGCACAGCCACGACCAGGACGGCTGGAGGGCCCCTTAGCCACTGGGCATGGCAGGTCCAGTGCCCATGCCACAGACTTATGGCTCCATAAAAATAGTTTCCTGAGCTGGTCGGAAGAATCAGCTGGGCACTCAGCTCGAGGGCAGATTTTTGCTGAGCATGTATCCCAAACACAGACCCCAGCACAGGTGCAGCCAGACGACGGACACACTGAGACACGCTCACATTCAGACAATTCAGCCCGGTGGTGGCATGAGGACATTGGAGTGGCTGACATGCTCCCTTGGGGACAAGGACAGCAGACCAGCGCCCCTCCCCCCAGCACCTCTCAGCTCAGCACAGACAAGGACAGAGGCCCAACTCCACAGCTGCTGACGGGGCCATGGTCACACGGAGAACCAGACAGACCCACCACCTGGACCTGGGGCTGAGAGGCTCAGAGGAGGTGACGGGACTGAAGGATCGGGTCACCAGGCTCCAAACTCTCAGAGGGTCCTGCAGGCTCCCTGGCACCTCCCACCAGGCTGCCCCTGCACTGCCCGCTCCTCTGAGGGTCTTCAGTGGACAGGTAAGGCCTGAGCACTCACCTGGCCCCCCTACTGTGTGGATGGGCAGCCACTCTACCCTAGGGACCAATTTTCCCAGATAAAATACTTGATTTCTGCCATCCCAGGCTGCATAGGATGCACAACCTCCCTCTGAGCCCACCTAGGCTTGGGCCCCTCATTTTAGGTAACAGGAACGCTCTCACTGGCTTTTCTGCCCCTTAGGGGACCAGGGTCATGGAAACAAAATGAAACTTCTGTTAACCTGCTGGTTGTGATATTTTTTGTAATCCTCATATGTTTGAAAAATCTAATTCTAAGAAAACGGGGGAGGAATTGCAAACATAACAGTCAGCAGGTAGTCCTCAGAGCCGAGCTTGTTCTTGCTGATTCTGCTCCAGCTGGTGCTCAACAGTGCTGCAGGCATCAAGCGCTCAGACTCCCAGAGGGACTGTCAGGGAGGGGACTCCTGGAGGCTGGATCCATGTGAGTCCTCCCCAAGCCAGTGGCACCGGCTACTCTGCCTGGGGAGGGGAGGAAACTCAGGGCTGGCTGGGAGATCTGCTCTTCCTACCACCTGCCCTGTCCATCTTAGCCTCTCATTTTGAACAGAAAATGAGGAACACGGAACAAGACCCCGAGAACCACAGTCGATAGGGAGCGTGGAAGCCTCTCACTTCTCCTTTCGCCAATTCACAGGTGTTCACTGGTTTGGAAGCTGAGGGAGCTGAAGGAGGCGGCTGCACAGCTGGCTCCCTCCTCCCGGAAAGGGGACCCGCGCCCCCGTGTGGCCTCAGCTTCAGTCTCCCGCACTGAGGGAGGCGTGGGTGCCCAGATGCCGCCTCCCACCTGGGGCAGGACAGGACTTGGCTGACTCCAGGAGATTCTGCACCTTCCAGCATCCCCTGGAAACTTCTGCCCAGCAGGGCTCCCCTCTGCTGCCACCCTTTCTTAGCCCTCACGTCCACCAGAAAAGGGCCTGGACTCAGAGAGAAACCTGGCATCTGGACACAGCCCCTGCCAGTCAGGCCGGGTCTGTTTCCTGAGCTCTCAGGACCTCAGGCTTCTCCTCCTCCTGAGCAGCGAGGCCCAGGGAGAGCGTGAGAGCGGGGCGGGGAGCTGGGCGGGCAAGAAGCCCAAGGAGCCAGGATCTAGCAGATAATGAAACGCCCAGCAGAGGCCTGAGTTCAGGGCAGCTGGGCCCCATGCTGGCTGTGTGTTCTCGGGCAAGTTTCATGAACCTCTCTGTGCCTTTGTTCTCCTCCTCAAAGGGTGATAATAAGAGCTCTGAGGCCACTGACATGTTGGGGGGCAGACGGGGCGCTCCGGGTGAGGGTTTCTCCTCCTCACAATTAGCTGTTGGGGAGACGTTGGGCGGGATGAGCTCTCAGAGCTTAGCCATCCTCTGCCACCTCGTGCCTCTGTCTGGACGGTCAGACAAGGTCAAGGTCAAGTGCTTTCTTCCACAGCCGCCCAGCCGGGCTGCTTAATTCCCTGCAGACTCTCCAAGTCAGGGTCCTTTGACACGGCCAGCGGGTCCGACTCCCACGTGAGACTCGGCAGGTGAGGCTCTTGGGGACCTTGTCTGGTTCTGTTTTAACGACAGGAAACAAAAGTGTGTGACTGGGCTTGATTTCCCCTCAGGTTGTAACCACCCAGAGAGGAAGTGAAGGCCCATCTTCAAACCCAAGTTCAATCCTCAGCCCGTCTCGCTCATTGAGGGGGAGAAGGTCGTTGCAGGTGGAACGTGATCGGGGTAGCGGGGACCTCGGCGGGGTCAGTGCTTGGCCCAAACTGTGAATTTGGGTTTGAGGACCTCTCTCTGGAAGGATTTCATGACCAGATCGTCCTGGAGATGGTATCACAGGCTTGGGTCTTTGAAATAGTTCCCTTGCTGGGCCATTTCATTTCATGTATTCTCTGTTCTCTTCCATTCCCGCTGTCTTTTGGGCTCGCTTACTGGTTGTTCACAGGGTCTTACAGAGTAACTGTCTTCCAGTGGCTCACCTCCCCTGAGAGCTTATGCTCGCCTCCTCCCATTCTCTCTTTTATGGAACTGCTTCTTTGGATGAACCATGCTGGTGTTTTCAAAAGGTTCCTTGCTGGTTTTGTCTTTTTGCATGATCTGATAGTCTCTTACTTCTTTTTTGCATTTTTGTGGTGATATTTTTGAGCTTCCGCTAAACCCACTGTTGAGGCGCCTGTTATTGCCCGTTTCTGGAGTGTGCAAAAAGAAAAAAAATGGTGATCATTATAGGCTCCCCTGAAACTTCAAACATAACTGAAGAAATCTGAGACCTCGGGGTGCTGTAGCCAATAGCAATCCAATCTTATCCTCTCTGTAGTTTTAGATGTGAGAGGTTTCTTAGCTTATGGTGAAGCTTTGGTATTTCTGGCTCCGATGGGGTCAAACAAGTCTGAACTTACGTAGGCACTTCCACTTGAAGACTCATTTTCTCATATCCTCTCAGATTTTTCCAGGAACAATGGAGCTCACTTATTTCACTTATTGATGTTTCAATTCCCATCTTCTCAGTGTCCTGTGGATTACGGAGTGTCACTAGGCAGTTGTTATCCAAGGTCCAAGGAGTGGCCAGTGAGACATGAACCTCCCCAGAAGAGGGCTTGTACTTCAATTATTGAGCTTTACACTGGGCACTGCTTGTCACCTTCCTCATCTCCATGGTGTCTCGTCTTCCTGAAGCCGCCATTCCCACCCTGGCTATCCAGGCCGCCCTGCTCCCTGGTTGCCCCAGGTGGACTCAACAGTAGAGTCACATTTGTAGGGTATTGGAAAGGAATGTGTCGAAAGAAGTGCAGAGGCTGGAGAGTGTCTCTCTGGGCCTGGCACAAGACTTTTATCTCCTCTCAGTGACTGCCTGGCCAACAGCCAGCTCCTGCTCTGGCTGGATCTCCAGGAAATTTTGGCAACCAATCCCTCCCTCTGTGACTCATCCACAGAGGTCTCCATGGATCTGCTTGCTCTCAGAGTCCATGCTGTAGAAGGAACCATCCTGAAATGTTTCTTGTCTTCTTCCAGCTTGGCTTGTCTCTCACTCCATCCCACTTACCTGCTGTTCTCTCTGGGGTCAGCAAATGTCCCATACTTTAGAGGTAAAAAAATTGGGCACAGAGAGGGTAGTCTTCTCAAGATTACACGGAGTTTACAGTGTGGTAAGCCCTCGAAACCAGGGCTCAATAACACAGGTCTGCCTCCCAGGGATTCCTAATGGCCAAGAGTCCCAGTGAGATGGCATGAACAGGGGGCCTGAGAAGGGCTGTCTGACCCTGTCAGCTCCTAAGCCCCACCCAGCGCACATGGCCTGAGGTTTCCATGGTGATGGTAAACGAACCTCACCTGCTTCCTTTTTCATTAATGCCATGTCCCCTGTCATTTTGTTGTGTGCCGAATGTCTATGTGATCAACAGAATCAGGGGGAATGGAGCCCAAATGTGAGCAGCCAGACCCTGGCAGTGGTGGCACTGGAGTCAGAACAGAGGCTGGCGGCTCTGAGGCTCTGAGTTCAGAAGCTTCAAACCTGGGGAGCAGAGCAGCAGTGCCCAGGGGATCGGGGGGTTGGGGACCAAGTTTGTGCTGGGAAATAAGCATATAGGCACAGTTTGGAGAATCCTGATGTTCAGGGGGCCCCAGCACGCAGAGCTAGGACTGGCTGGAGGGAAGACCAGGTGCTGGAAGGTTGTCCAAGAACAGGGCAGACACCTGGATCAGTGTGGGGTCTCCAAGGCCCTGGAGGCCCAAACACCACTGCAGGGACAGTGCCAGGGGACTCGAACGTGCGGTAGGGGCGGGAAAAGTTGCTTTTCATCATTTTTCAAAACCCAAGTGACAAATTCATACGCTTCTAAGAGGCAAATGGCTCTGCACGGTGCACAAAGAGCTTTCTCCTCCTGGGGCCCACCCCACGGCTTAGCAGTTGAGCGCGCGCGCTCCGCTACTGGCGGCCCGGTTCGGATCCTGGGCGCGCACCGACGCACCGCTTGTCCGGCCATGCTAAGGCTGTGTCCCACACACAGCAACTAGAAGGATGTGCAACTATGATGTACAACTATCTACTGGGGCTTTGGGGAGAAAAGGGGGAAAAAAAAGGAGGAGGACTGGCAATAGATGTTAGCTCAGGGCCGGGCTTCCTCAGCAAAAAGAGGAGGATTGGCATGGATGTTAGCTCAGGGCTGATCTTCCTCACACACACACACAAAAAAATCATTGAACTTGAATAACGCTTGACACAGAGAAATGATGCAGCAGAAAGAAACAAAAAAGAACTTTCTCCTCCTGCCTCCACTCTTCTCTCAGACAAAGTATTGTTAGTAATTCAACCTTTTCCTATTTTTTTTTTACCTCCTTCAGCTCTCTTTTCATCTCATCCTTTACTCCTGATATTTCTTCCTCAGTCTCTTGTATCTCCACATCTGTCTCCTGCTTTTAGAGGTGATTGCTCCGTTAACTCTGGAATTTGATTGAAAATGTTTCATCACACTTTTCATTTGCTCTGCGGCAGCCCTTTGCTTGTGTGTGTCGAATGATTTTCCTGTCCTTTTTCTGGTATCATCATTGATTAGACTTCATGCTCATCCTTTTTTTGATAACTTGTATTTGAATGAGTTGTGTATACCTGTACCAAATTTCTGTAAATGTTTCGTGTGGGCTGTGTCTTGGGCTCTAATATACTTTGTTTTGTGTGTGGTTATTTTTTCCCATCTGAAGGAAAATGAAATATATAGTATATACGAGTGGTTTGATAACATGTATAGTAAGCTATCATGAGTACTAATAAAATGTGTGCCCACCTCTCAGCTTAAGAAATGAACCACCATTATCCTTGAGGTCCTCTGTGTGTCCCCAAACATCCTATCTCCCTCCCTCACACCCAGGCTAACCACTATCCTGAATTTTATGCTTATTAGTCACGTGCTTTTCTTTATAGTTTTACTACATTTTTTGTTATTTTCACAATCATTAACGGCTTTTGCATGTCCTAGAATACCATATATAAATGATTTTAGCCTGTACGTCTGTCTTCTGTAGCTACTGCTCAATAATGCTACATAACAAATCACCCCAAATCTCAGTGGGATGCCACAATAAACATTTATTTCACGGCTATGTGACTAGGAGTCAGTGGGGCTCAGCTGGGCTTGGATCCAGGATCCAGGCTGTGTCCAGATCTGGTCCACATGTCTCTGATCTGTTTGAACCTATGGCTCCCTCACACATGCTCTTCAGACGGCAAGAGACAGAAGCACAAGGGAACAAGACCAAATACACAAGCTCATTTTAGCTTTTGTTTGTGTAATGTCCACTAATCACATTGGCCAGCACAGGACATACTGCCTAGCCAAAAGTCAAAAAATATTAAAATTATATTGTGGGTTTATTCTATGTTGGAATATGTAGCTGTAGTTTATTCATGTTCATAGATGTATAGCATTTCATTGTAAAGGCTGTTTTTCCATTGCTTAATAAACATTTGAGTGGTTTCTAGATTTGCGAATGAAGATAATGCTTTTTTGAACAATCTTTTTCGAAATGTGTCCTGGGGCAAGTGTGCAAGAATTGTAATAGATTATGTAACTATTTAGCATACTTATCCAAAATTTTGAAGTAAAGTAGTAAAATGATTGTGTGACATTTTGTTAAGTCTACTTAAAGGTCATCTACTTCCATGGAGTGAAACTTTGTTGACTTACTTTTGCAGATCATTGGGACTCTAATGTTTTATAACTCCCTAATGTTAAAGGTTAACTTGTAGAAAACTGGTTCGGTGTGTTGATTTTTTAAATATTCGGTAAAGGAGCTAACACCCAGCATTACAGTACTATTGCACTGTAAGGCAGTCATCAGTTTTGTACTGAATTTAGCAATTTTATTTCAGCATTCCTTTTTTTTCATAGATTGTATAAAAATACTCACATCCTCATTGAGTTAATTTTGCATTATGCTGCTTCCTTCATTAATGAGTTAAACAAAATCTTGGGGGGCCGGCCCCGTGGCGTAGCGGTTAAGTGCGCCGTTCTGCTGCTGACAGCTTGGGTTCGGATCCTGGGCTCGCACCGACGCACCGCTTGTCAGGCCATGCTGTGGCGGCGTCCCACATAAAGTGGAGGAAGATCGGCATGGATGTTAGCTCCGGGCCAGTTTTCCTCAGCAAAAAGAGGAGGACTGGCAGATGTTAGCTCAGGGCTGATCTTCCTCACAAAAAATACAAAATAAAATAAATAAAATAAAATTTTGGCATGTTCTTGCCATTTATTTATATGAGAATTATTTTTAGCAATTTGACAATGACACTTTTATATATCTAGGAGTAGAACTGCTGGTTCACAGGACAGATCCACATTTAATTTTACTCAATAAGATCAAACTGTTTTCCAAAGTGACTGGATCAATATACACCTCCAATTCCAGAGTAACAGACCTGGCCAATAGGCAGCTGTGTACCTGTTCACAAGAATAAGCTGCCCCCTTTTCATTCATCAAACAAACTGCTTCCTGCAAATACAGCTTGCCTATGGGGCCTCATTGCGCAACTCTCTCCTCGTTCCCTGTTAGGAGGAAATCCGGTCCGGGGAAGTTCCCACCAGACTGTGCACACCATGCCCCATTTTGCAAGGAAGGGGTTTGGTTTTGTAACTCAGGATGCCTCCCTCTTCTTGGAGGGGTGCCTTTTGCAAGCTCCTCCTGCAGTCTGACTCCTTGAGCATCTTCTGTGCTCAGTCTCTACTGTTTTGGCCCCTCCTGCACTTACTCTGAGGAATATTCTGTGGAATAATTGTAGATTATTTGAAAATAGATGAGTAGGTGGGTCAGAGCCCTCGGCTGGTGTCTTCAGTGACAAAGGCACAGAGTCACACCTGTGGGCTGCCTGTTGTTTGGGGGAAGGGGTGGGACGGAAGAGGCTTTTGATTTACCCGTGTCCTTTCTGCCTCTGGAATCCCCCAAAACACGCACTTCGCACTGTACCCTTCTCCATTCCTGTGCCCCACCAGCCCCACTTTCAGTTCACGTCTATCCCATCTTGTCTCACCCTATTCTTTTCCATTCTATTCTATCCAAGACAAGTCAGCAAATATTTACAGAGCATTATCCAAACTCCAGGGGCGAGTGAGCCCTGAGTCCTGCCGTCAGCAACCTCCCACTCCCCAGGGGTGGTACAGCCTTCCCCTCCTCCTCCAGACCTCCAATCCACCCCCATATCCAGCCTTCCCTCAAGCGCAGGTCCACCGAGACCCTCGCTGGATCAAATACCATCCAGTGCTCCCCTGCCTTTAGTTAGGGTATAAACCAGCCCTAAAATTCTTGCTGTTGGCAAAGAAGACTTGAAGCCAGAAATTTGATCAAAAAGATAAATTCCAGGGGCCGGCCCCATGGCTTAGCGGTTGAGTGCGCGCGCTCCGCTGCTGGCGGCCCGGGTTCGGATCCTGGGCGCGCACCGACGCACCGCTTCTCCGGCCATGCTGAGGCCACGTCCCACTTACGGCAACTGGAAGGATGTGCAACTATGACATACAACTATCTACTGGGGCTTTGGGGGAATAAATAAATAAATAAAATTAAAAAAAAAAAGATAAATTCCAATCTCCAACTGCTTACAAATCCTTCTCCCTTTAACCCCCTTCCACCCACATGGTCATACTGGTTCTCTGAGCCCTGACTATGATGCCATCTCTTATCCATGGACCTGCGCTGACAACTGCACTAGTGTTGTGATAGTAGGTAAAGAGAATTCTTTAGGAGTAGTTCTCATTCCTTTCCTGGTCGAAAACGTAGGACATTCTAGCTTGGGTTTTGATCACCCAGCTAACATCCAAGTACCGTTCCTCTCTTATAGCTGGTATTGTGTTCAGGTTTGCACAGTAATATTAAGCTTACCTAAGGGAGATATACTATTTAAAAAGCATCAAAAATCAGAAGTGGAAGCTTCCTCTATCTTGGCTGCTTAACAGTGGCATAAGAGAGACTTTGGATTAATGTGCAGATTTATGATCTTAGACTGTGATCTTTGCCCAGACACTGATGACTCCCAGATTTCTGTCTCCTGCCCTGACTATTCTCCTCATCCTTGATTTATTCAGCCAACTGCCTACTTGAGATCGCCACTTGGTTGTCTAATAAGCATCTCACATTTTTCAGTTTATCCTTTGTCAAGTACTAGATATCAATGGGCATCGACGTTCTCATCCCAACCCTACATCAGAGGGTCATAGGGAGATATAAGAAAACCTTCTAACATGCTTACAGAGGAAATGCTTGTAATGCTTGTAAAACGTATCATGCTAAGCATATAGGAAATGCTTATATCAGTCTGGGTCCAAGCAGGAGTCAGAAACCACACAGTGATTTAAATAGGGGAAGTTTAATATAAAGATTAATTAAGCTATGATGTAAAGAGAACTCTATTGTGTGGGGCTGTGGGAGGGTACCCAAGGATACCAGTTTTGCTGCCACCAGAACCAGCAAGAGAAGCCCCTTCCTCCCGCAATGCTCCTCCTATGTGTGCCCTGTACTAATACACTTAACATCATGCTCATTGTACAGGAGAACTGCTGAAAGGAATCCCATTCATATCACACAGCAGATACGGGGCTATGAATTAAGAGCTGAAAGGCAATAAATTGATCACTGGCACCAGGCTCATTAAATACTCACTTTCTGATGTGGGTTTTTAATTTCAAGGGGAGGGACAATATCTTATTCCGCATCTCTGACAATGAATGATGGCCACCTTCACATTACCACTCCTCCTGACCCACAACTTGGCACCAGCTCCAAGCTCCCAGGTACCTGAGAATCTTCCAGTTGAGCATCAACAAGGATGGAGCCCAAATCCATCACAGCTGATGGTAACAATGCAAAGGGAGAGCCAGAAGCCCCCTCAGACACAACTGAGGACTGTCGAGTCGGGAGGAGGCAAAGATATGAAACAATAAGGTTGAAGGCAAGCAGGGGTCCACAGACTCAGAGCTTCCGGCTTGTTCCAGTTGTGGCCCACAAGCTACCTCCTCCTCCTCCTGCTGTGGGGCCCTAAATGGATGGACAGGCCTTTGACCCAGCCCAGAGTTGCCCATTATTTTGTAGAGTAAATGACATTCAAAATATTTTATTAGTTCTGATGACAGTCCTTCATTTAGGATTTATATATGCAATTATCTATTCATTTTTACTGCTGTGTATTTGAAATATCACCTTTCATTTATTTATGATTTATTCAGAAAATATTCAATTATCTACCACTCATAAGGGACCATGCTGGGGGTTATGGATATGGTAATAAATTAAGGTAGACGACAAACTTGCCCTTGATTCCTGGTGAGCAACAAAGAGATTTTTCCCTTAAATAGAATTGGCTTCTTTCACTTCTTTCACTTCTTTCACATGCACAGAAAGAGAATTATTATCTACCCATTAGCAAATATTCATTGAAGACTTGTGCAACACAGTGCTGTTGGAAGCAGGATAGAGAAAATGCTTTTTTTTTTTCCTTTTGGTGAGGAAGATTGGCCCTGAGCTAACATCCATTGCCAATCTTCCTCTTTTTGCTTGAGGAAGTTTGTCTCTGAGCTAATATCTGTGCCAATCTTCCTCTATTTTGTACACGGGAGGACTCCACAGCATGGCTTGATGAGTGGTGCCTAGGATCTGAACCCACGAACCCTGGGCTGCCAAACTGGAGCACGCTAACTTAACCAGTATGCTGTCTGGCCCATCCGGAGAGAATGCTATTTTTGTTCTTGCCCTGAATGATTCACAACCATCCTGAGAAGGCAAGCGAGACATACTGCATAGAGAGAAAAGGAGGACAATTTCTCAGCAGTCACATGTAATTAAAAAAAAAAAAAAAAGTCTATTTGAGACTAGAAAAGATTGACGATGTCACAAAGGAATGAAATACAACAATTTTTCCAAAGCGTGAGTACAACCCTATTAATCTATGTCTGAAACAATTCCACAAACACGTGCTGAGTGTCTCATCCGTGCCCTACACTGTGCTGAGAACCACAGAGAGCAGTCAACCAATCAGGTGCTGAACAGAGGGAAACGGAAGGGACAAACTCATGTGACACCTCTTAGCACTTCTTCAACATCTTGTCCTTGAGAGTTATTCATAGGAGAGAGGACCTTGTAACAAGCTGCTTTCATCTCTTGAGTTGAAACATAGAGGCTTCAGTACGAAAGCACCCCTTTTATTAAATTTCACAGTGTTACAGAGTATAGTTACAGCAAACCTCACTTACGTGTGCTTCTATTAAATTGGAGTTTTTATGTATCCAAAGTCTGTATTTTCTCAATTTTTAACAAATGAAGTGCCATGAAATAAAACTTATTCAGAAATAATATGGGTCTTTCCCATATTGAGGCGTGAGAAAAACTGCTCTAGGTCTTCTCGTATTAGCCTAAAAAGGCAGCGGCTTAGAGCACTGATGTGGCTACAGGCCAGAATTCACAGGGAGTGAAAAAAGTGAAAATTACAGTCGGACCTTACAGAGAGTGGACAAATGAGAACCACAAATAATCTGAAGTCCCTCCTTTTTTTTTTTTCTCTATTCTAAAGGAAGGAGAATTTCATACTTTTCAATAAAGTAAACCCAGTCAACCACTCTAACTTTCCGAAGGTCGATATGTATTTTACCAGAGTTTTAACACAAGGAATACCAATTCTTAAAAAATCAGCAATATATAAGTGAAAATTAATCTCATTTAATCTGCTATAAAATGGTATACACATAGAAAAATGATGTGTCAGATGGTGATCAGTAAATTGTTGCAAAAAATTACCGATGCAGCCATCATGCATAAATCTAACGGCTCACAGAACAGAAGGGGTCCCCAGCGCGCCGTGAGAGGGAGAGAGCCTCTGAGAAGATCTTCGTGACTCGGCTCAGAGGAGAAAATGGTTGCTGAGGGGGCAGGCAATGAGGAAAGAAGGACAGAGTTGTCTTTTTCTGAAATAAAGCCTTTTAGGTGTTATTTGACAGTTCCACGTGAAAGTATAACTTTGATTTTAAAAATAAAGAGAATAGAGCCTCTTTCCTGACTGTTACTCAATGCCTGCTCCTTTCTGGGACAATCCCCCCAGCAAGAAGGTCTTCTAGTCCTTCCTAGAACTAGAACTTCCCAGAACACTAGTGGGCGTTCCCTCGGCTGGTCCTAGCTTTGGACTCTAGGAACCTCTGGGCTCTCAGCCTCGCTGCCTTCTGCGGTTCCCAGTCTCCGCACCTGAGACCCTGCGGCCGACCTCCCCCCAGGGAGCGTAAGCGACTGCGGCGGGGGGCCGCCGCGCTCCACCTCCACCCGGGCATCTGCGCGCAGCCGCGCCTCCCGTGCTGGGGATCCCAGGTCAGACCTCTTGCCGGGAGACCCAGAGCTTCTTTGTTGATTGACTTTGTTTCCAAGACGCCCTACAGGCTCTGCCGAACCTTCTTAGACTGAACCACAGTCTAGGGCACTCCCACCCATCATCCCCGCTCTGCCCCACTGGGCCCGAGACTCACGCGGAGGTCTGACGGCTCTCCCAGCCTGTCATAGCTCCCACCTCACTCTCTTTTCACACACGTATGTCCCCTGATAAAACTCCTTGCAAGTTTAATCGTTCTTGGCGTCTGCTTCTAAGAGGAGCTGGATAACAGAGACCTCCAACCCCCTCTCCTCCCAGTCGCCGCTGCCCAGTGTCATGGTCGACAATGGCCAACCACAGACCTCCCACACCTGTCCCCTTCCCAGGCCCGGCCCCCATCTTAGGGCTGCACTTCGCGTGTCAGCTCACCAGACTTGCACGTCTGGACTATCGCTCCTGACGACAAAGTTAGATTGGGGGCCACCGGGTCATGGCAGGGGTGGACCAGGCACTAGAGGCTTGTTTTCCGTCACTATGGAAACCCCAGCCGTCCAGCTCCAGAAGGTGTTCTAAAATGGCCGGTCAGACGCTCAAGGGGCGGGATCAGAAGCGAGGGGGCGGGGCAATTCTTGCCCCCGCCGCCGGCGAGCTTCCTGCTCCTCACCGCTCCTCACCCCCGCAGCAGGCCCTGGCGGCCTCCTGACTCTCAGAAAGAGCTCGCGCTTCAAGGGCTTGCGGGCTTCGACCTGATATTGTTAAGTGAGAATGTCACCCTTTCTGAGCCCCAATTTTTTTTCTCCTGCACATTTGGGACATATCCTGAGTGACACTGGACAGATGTAGGTGGGGTGGGGTGAGAGGGAGGCAAGAGCTGAAAGGAAGGACTGTGGCTGAATGGGTCCCTCTGGGACAGAGAGTAGGGCAGGGACAGCTCTAGGGGCATTTCACAGGAAGGGGGGGCTGGGCTGCAAGGACGTCACAAGGGTCCCATTGTGACCCCCCTCCCCCAGCGGAGCAGGGGATTGGCCAAATGAGCAGAGGGCTGAGGGGTAAATAGGCTGGTTGCCAGGGCCGGAGCCCAACAGGGAGACGATGGGCACGGAGAGATGGCGCTCTGGCTGCTGCTCCTCCTCCGGGCCCCCTTCAACCCGACCCCTTCACACCCGCCTCTTACAAGGACTCCAACTTCCTCCCGCCTCCGTCTCCCCCGGCGCGCTCCGCGCCCCCGCAGACGCACCCGCTGCTCTGACCGAGGGTCGGTGGACAGGGCAGGGCTGGCTGCACCGTGCGAATGAGACCTGCCAGAGGGGGCCTCGACGCAGCGGCAGAGCGAAGATGGGGCCTGCCCAAATCCAGCTCCGCTGACGACTCGCCAACCTTCCCGCACCCTCTCCCTGGTCTCCCGCCCCACGCTCGCGTCTGCAGTTGTTGCCCGCCGGCCTCCTCCAGCTTCTCTCCTCGTTTTGGTTCTGCTCTTGGATTTCTTTAAAAATTCCCCTGCCTCCAGGCTCCTCTTTTGACTTACCTGCTGATCAGTCCCTGAATGTCTGCATCTGCTTGGGGTCACCAGGGCTTCTTCAAAATCAAGATGACCATGGTGGGGATGGAACCTTAAGTTTCCTGGACCCAGTGCAGGGGAGAAATGCACCCTTTCAGAGCGAAAAGGAACAGTCTCATTGCAGGGTCATTTTGAAGATGGGGCTCAGGGGACACATGTCCCTTAATCCAGTCTATAAGGGCCCCACAAAGACCATACTCTTTGCTAATTCTAGCAGAGGCTGCAGCGGTTTGGCGGAGAGGCCTCAAAAGCATGATTCCATCTCCTGGCACAGTTTACCCTAGTGATGGCCCCCAGGCATGTGCAAACAGCCCCCAAGGATTGTACCACCACTCCTCAGATGGCGGGACGGCACGTTTATGGGCTGCTTCTGTGTGGAGAGCTTCACCTCCATCATTGGTGCCCACCTGGGGAATCTTCAAGGACTGCTCTGCAAAGGTACAATTGGATGCCCACTCTCCAGGGGCATTTTGTCCCCTTACTGGCCCTCTGGAATCATTCACTAACCAAACATATATAAATCGACCTGTCTTCTGTGTGTGGCTTCCCATATGCCAGATATTGAGGAAGAAAACCAAAGATAAGACTCTGTTCCTTTCCTCTGGGAGCTCACAATTCATTGGATGAGCCAGAGACAGAGTGTGGCAAAGATGAGACGGAGGGGTCGCACACAGGTGGGGAGTCCAGAGAAGAGGGACAGCATGACCACTGAAATCAGTGCAGCCTTCCTGAGGAGAGATATGTGACCTGACTTGGGAGGAGAAATGGGATTTTTAAAGGGGATGGGGAGAAGAGTGTTCCAGAGAGAGGTATCCTGTGGCCAGTGGCCCTTCTCCCTGGTCCTCTTCCTCCCTGCAGCCATTCCCTTCTCACAGAGACTCAGTACAGCCACAGCGACTCTCCAAATCATGAAGCTCAAAACTCCCACTTCTAAAGACATGATGCCTCTGCTTCTACTGACTCGACCTCCCTTCTGTGTCTCATGTTCTATGTAGCTCCCACACTCCCAAGACAGATGAAAAATTGCATTCTGAATCCCTCGTTTACTTGTGTATGATTTGAATACTTTTTGAGTCAGTGTGGTGAACATATTTCTCAAACTTTGCTATGAGAGATTAAGAAAAGTCTAAAACAGACTCTGCCCCTTAGAAGTAAATTCACCTACAAGGAGAAAGGAAAGAGACAACCACCCACCCTTTTGACTACTGAGTTTCCATATGCACTCTTCAATACATATTAGAAATTACATAAAATAATGTAACATCTCTATTTCCACCAAACAAAATACAGCTTTCTTCCGTATGTCTGAAGGCCTTCTCAACCTCTCCCTGAAATAGGGAGATGCACAGTTCCAACAGCCGTTGTATGCGTCACTGATTATGTTAATATTCCTCACAGTTCTTCATGGTTCCACTGAAGGTTCTGTTACCTGAAGACTAAATTGTAAAACTAAATTTTGACAATTTGTGTATAAAATAGTGGAAGGAGAGAAAAGATCAAAATGGTGAGTATATACTATAAACACATATGTATTACAAGCAAAGAAAAAATATACAAAGCTACTATGGCACTTGTTTTTGTAATTTGTCATGAGGCGGTGATTGAAATCTGTGGCTTCCTTCTTTCACTGCCCATTCCATATTTCCCCTGCCGTCACCCAGAACCTCAATTAGTCTCAACTCTGTATCTAGTGGAGTGACCCAAACGTCCATTCCCAAAGGGTCTGTTTCCCCAATCATCCTGCCACCTTGTAGTTGCGGTGATTTTCCATTAACCTTTACAATTGATCTTGGAAGCACAAAGAGGCACCCCAGAGAATCCCCTGCATTTCTAACATGGCCCTCCTTGCCCCCACTGGGTAGCAGCAACCCCATTACCCTTGGAAATCAGGGTCAATCACACTATACTGTAATCTGTTTTTTGTCTGTTGGTTCAGTGGAATAAGGAGTCTAAAATATGCAGGTACAAGTCTCATTTTCAAGTCAATGGAATAATTGCTATGTCTCCTGATATTAGCGCCTGGGGGGACTAACCCTCTAAACTATCAGAACTCTAAGTTGCTGGGACAAGAGGATAAAATTCTGCAAGTGGATTACTAGGTGTAACTGTCAAAAGAGCTATACCCAGTTCTGTCCCTCATGCTCAGACCAACCTGTTCTGTCTGTGGGGGAGACGACACCACATAATGGTCTCTGATTGCAAGCATATACTGCACCAGGTAAAACACGGCCCATCCTTATAGGGCATTCTCTCGCAACTGATGCCACAACTGAATCTAAGCGTTTCCGTCTTTCAGTTGGGCCAGCCACTTCCAGGTGATGGGGTGTGAGCTAAGAACAGTTAATTCCATGGGCATGAGCCCATTGCTGAATGATCTTTGCTGTGAAGTGAGCTCCTTGATCAGACACAACGATGGGTGGATTGCCATGACAATGGATGAGGCATCCTGCAAGCCCACAGATGGCATTGCTGGCGGGAGCATTACAGGCATGGAAGGCAAATCCTTTGTATTTTGGGGTCACCCCTGTCGTGCTGCCGCTGGCCACTTTGGTGTGTTACCAGTTCATAGTGCAGACCCAGCTGTAAACCAGATTCCAGTGCTTCCCTCAGTCGGCTGGTCATAAGGGACACTTGGTGAGGCCATAGGCATGGCTGGAAGGAGAAGAGACACTGCCACAAGAGTTCGTGGCAAAGGAGTCTGAGCCACCTGCTAGTTGCGGTCTATCGCATCTTCTCGACTTACTCAAACTTAAACTCTTATAGACCATTTCCGTTTGATGATAAATGGCTTCTGCACATGCCCCACCTTATGAGTGGTTCATGATGCAGCATTACCTACTGTCCTAGAATTAGGCGTTCAGTATCTACCAAGGCCCTGTAGCAAGCCAGAAGCTATTCTCAAAAGGAGAATAGTTTTCTTCAGAAGAGGATATGGATTTTATCAAAAATCCTAGAGGTCAAGCCGTCTTTCTGTTCACATTCATGAGAAACTGCATACGTTCAACTCTCCTTGCCACGAATCCTCTGAGTGTCATTGGATCTGCTGGATCATAGGACTAAGTTACAGGGCAGCTTATACTGCAGCCTGAACTTACCGCAGAACCTTCTCTCACTCTGATCCCACCTGAAACTGGCATCCTCATGAGTGTCTGTGTAGATGAATCAAAATAGTACACTCAAATGTGATATATGTTGCCTCCAAAATCTAAAAAGGCCTGCCAAGAGCCATGTCCCTCTGTTCCCGGTATGTGGTACAAGGTGCAGAAACTGGGCTTCTGCCTTGGAGGATGTCCCTACATACAGCAGACTCCTGAACCTCCAGAAACTACACTCGGGTGATAAACCCCTGTGTCTCCCACAATGTGGTTCACATATGCCTTAATCAAGGTTTCTAAAGTACTTGCTACTTCCTTCTCATCAGATCCAATCAGTATAACGTCGTCAGTATAGTGGACCAGTGTTATGTTTTGTGGAATGTCAAGAAATCAGTGTTTCTGTAGACTACATTATGGCAGAGAACAGAATAGATCTACCCCTGCGGCGATGCTGTGAAGGTATACTAATAGCCCTGCTAGTAAAAGCAAACTGTTTCTGGTGGTCCTTGCAAATTGATATGAAGAAAAACGCCTTAGCCTGGTCGGTAGCTGCATACTAAGTTCCAGGGGCCACGCTGATTTGCTCCAGTAAAGCTTTTACATGTGCGCCTGCCATTGCAATTAGATCCCCTACCTGATTAAGTTAATGACAGCCCAGTGACTCTCCAGAATTCATCCGACTTCTGCACAGGCCGAACTGGTGAGTTACATGGGACAGGTATGACCAGCCTTGCTTCTTTCGAGTCTTGGACTGTGGCATTAGTCTATACAATTCCCTGGGTAATGCCATTTTGCTTATGGTTTACTCTTGGTAGGGAAGGGAAGTTGCAGAGTCTTTCATTTCAAGGATACACAAAAAAGGCAAGGCATGACTGATTTGGCCAGTAAAGGTAAAAAAGCCACTTTTGGATTCAGACAGTTTATTGCGTACATAGACAGTGAATGCAAGAATAGCCAAAGATGCCAGCTCCCTCCAGTCCTTGTACACACACACACACACACACACACACGCACACACACACACACAAGACACTGAAATGAAATGGGCAACATGCCTGTAACACAAGCTGGGGGCTACCCACAGAGGAGCCAACTTAGGCTGCAGCTAAGCAGTTTTATCTTCTGCAGCTCTTTTCTGAGGGGGGTGGGGCAGAAAGCCTCATACCTCGTCAGAACCCAAAAGGCAGTGGCAGCGTCTCAGGGGACATGGGGAAGTGTGTGAGACGTGGCCCAGAACTGCTCCTCACAGGCCTCCCTTCCTGTGGTGTTGCAGGAGGATCACAAGGCCTTCTGCCAAGAGTCAGGTCACCTGCGTTTCAAGGCTTTGCCTGTGAGGCCTATGTGGATATGTGCAAGGTTGCCGGGATGCCGAGGTGGAGCCGTTCCCCTGCATTTCCATGCCCAGCCCCTCACTACCTTTCATATATCCATCTAAGAATCTTGTAACGTAGGCCATCCCATCACATGATCCAAGGAATTGCACTGATAGGGGCTTAGACAATTCCGTTCTGTTTCCCTTGGGTAACACTGGACGAGTGTGACCGTGCTATGACTCCCATTAGCGCGATCAGGCCTACTTGGAAGATAGTCCACAGCCAGCCTCCCCATTTGGGCCAGGTCAGTTAAATAGGTCGTTAACCCAAATGCAGCATGAGGTGTTGGCAACCGTACACACCCCACACTGACTGGCCAGCAGGAAGTCCAGCGCAATGTGATTGTCCATTATCATTCATGCTATAGAATTTAGAACAATCAATAGTCAATGAGAAACATACAAAAAAGTTTAACAATAATGATGTCAGTGTCCACAAAGTTAATCTTGTTCTGTTGTTTCAAGTAGAGGCTTTTCCTTTCTGAAGTCACTGGCTATTGGTAGGTTTCTGATGAAGGTACTATGTTGGCCAGCAGTTGAGGGCATTGGTGGCAGTCTGGGTCAAATTGGCCAAATGCCATGCGGACAATGGCTCAGAATAAAATTATGGTCCCTCCCTTCACCCATGACATTCCAGGGTCTAAGGTGCTCTCTCCCTGTCCACCCAGGTTGTCTCCCTCCTTCCACAGCCAGGTGATTAGTATGACCAGTCCCTCCACTAGTCACTTCATCACATTTGCAATTCTTCCCATGTCTCAGCCACATCACACACCCAGACTCGTCCCGATGAGACTTGGCAGTTTCTTTCTTATATACTTTGCACCACCCTAGAAAATCTCTCACCCCTCGATGTGTGGGTCACACCAGGACCACCTTAGGAGTTGTCACCTCATATTCCTGAGTTGTCACCTCATATTCCTGATCATTATCATGTAATTGACTAAATTCAGCAAGCATGGCCAAACAGCAAAAGAAGCACCAGATTAGAGTCACCCACTCTCTGGCTCTTTTTTGCACCTCTGAAATTCCAGTGGCCCAGTTTCCCAGAGGTAGGCATGGGAGGCAGAGCAAGAGGGTTAATTGTGTGGTTTGGGAATCTTACAACCATTCTGGGCCTCCTCAGTTCCCCAACCTGACCAGCATTCTATTTAAATAGGAGGTACCATTTTGGGAATTGTTACATTTAGCACCCAGATGCCTTTATGAAGTTATGCTCCATTGGAAGCTGAGCCTCCATTGTCAGCTGTCTGTATCAGTTTTTCCTTTAAGGGGAGCCCATTCCTCCTTCAGTGGCACCTGTTACCTGGCAGTATAGGTCTGATCAGCTTGTGGTTTCTCGTGATGTTCATCCTCGAAGGGTTCTTTTTCCTTGGCATCCACGTGAGTCACAAACAAGGGGCTTGGGTCTTGTACAATATGCTGTCATAATGGTTGTCCCCATAGAAGATGAAACTTTTTCATCCAGTCGTCCCACCAAGTGGCCATTGCCCACGAGTCAGTGAAAATGTAACAAGGTGCATTTTGGGGATGTTTCCAGAGCAAGCATCACAGTCTGCAACTCTCCATCTTGAGCAGAGTTCCCTTTTCCATGCATTGCTTCGAGCAGTTTTCTTTGGGGTATACCCAGTATACTCCACCAGCCTTTAACTTAGCCGATCCATCTGTGAACCAGGCCCGGGCATCCTCAGGAAACTCGGTGTACTAAAGCCCCCAAGAAGCCTGAGGTGCTGGCACAGCCCCTGCGTCTGAGATAGCCATATTTGGTGCACGAGTGGGCACTTTCATATAGCTGTGAGATGCCAGGTTTACTTTCTTGGTTATACCATTTCCATTAGTAATGACGCTTTCTGGACAATACCCACTTTGTTTGTGTTCTCATTTCTGACTCATCTCAGGATGGGGATGTCAGGGTGTAACAACACCTGCTGCCACTTTTTTAGCCTTTTAGTGTCCACCAGAACCCAACAGCAAGCAGTGATTGTCTCTCAAATGGAGTATACTGGAGGCAGTGTCAGGCACAAGTATTATAAAATGGCATTCTCAATTGTTAAAAATTTGATTCTCATGGGGCTGGCCCGGTGGCATAGTGGTTAAGCTCCCACGCTCCGCTTCGGCGGCCCGGGGTTCACGGGTTCTGATCCAGGGTGCAGACCTACACACCACTCATCAAGCCATGCTGTGGCGGCGTCCCACATACAAAATAGAGGAAGATGGGCACAGACATTAGCTCAGGGACAATCTTCCTCAAGCAAAAAGAGGAAGATTGGCAACAGATGTTAGCTCAGGGCCAACCTTCTTCACCAAAAAAAAAAAACATTTGATTCTCATACAAATATGTGGTGAGCATATGTCAAAGTTTTATTTAATTCCTTAATGAAAGAAGTGGAAGAATGACAAAACTAATTTAATGAGAATATGAGAAACTGGGATTTATATAGTTAGAGGAAAAATTGCTAAATTTAATACAAAACATGACTGTGCCACAGGGCAATAACACTGCAATTTTGGGGTAATTGTCTTTACCAAATACAAAAATCATCACAACTTACCAGTTTTCTACAAGTTCACCTCTACCTGTACTGAGTTATAAAACTTCATCTATAAAACTTCATTATAAAATTAATCGTTAATAAGTCAATACAGTTACATCCTTGAGTTAGATGATCTCCAGGAGGCTTAAGGAAAATGCTCTTAGAATGCTATTTAAAGGTCATGTGATCAGCTTTTTGCTTTATTGCAAAGTCTGGGGTGATTTTTCTATACAGTAATTTAATCTTGAGCAATTCTTGCACACTGCCCCAGGCGACACGTCCGAGCATGTTCAAAGCAGCATTGTTTGTATTAGCAATACTCAAACATCCATGGAGAGAATCAGGGAAACAAATTACAGTCATTACAATGGAATGCTTCCCATCAGTGAAAATGAATAAAGTATAGCTACATGATCCTAGATGGAATCATATACTATAATTCCGTCATTGCAGTAGATTGAATTACAGCCTCCATTTGTTGTTGTGTTACAGATCCACACCCTTCCCAAGGCCTCTTGGTGGGCAGAGGGGAATTCTCCATCACTGGATTTCAGCTAAGCTATAGACTCGCTTCGGCCATGGGGATGTTGGTGGGCATGACACAAGCTAAAGCTAAAAATATACTTGCATGGTTAGGCTTGCTTTCTTGTGCTCCTGCCTTTTGCCATATGAGCAGCATGTTTCAGACTCTGGTCCTAGGAGAATAGAGACACACGGAGCAGGCCTGTACCCAAACCACAAACCAGCTGAACCTGACTCAGTCAAACCCAACCCATCCCTAGAGGCACGAATGAGGAATAACTGCTTATTGTTGTATGCTACTGAATTTTGGGATTTTTAGTTATACAACATCATTGGGCAACAGTTAACTAGAAATACATGGTGTAAAAATATTTACAAATACTATGTACAAGAACATGTACAATGACTTTATAAATTTTTTGAGCATAAAAACAATTGTAATAAAAAATCTACTTAAAAAAAGCAAGTGACCAACAAACAAAATTCAGGACAGTGTTTACTCTTAGGGTGAAAGAGGAGATATGATTTTAATGACAGGGTGGGGGGGCACACAGAAGACCTCAAAGATAATGGTAGTGTTGCATTTCCTAAGCTGAGAGATGGGTATACTGGTATTTACTTCATTAGTAGTCTCTATACATTACCTACAAACTTTATATAATCTCTCATTTATAATAGATATTTCATTCTATTTATATTGGGGAATAATAACTACATGCAAAAACCTTAAATAATAATAAGATGTATAAGAGCCTGGGATACAGCCCTAGGCTGTCCCCAACATGAGTTCTTAAAAAGACAGGTAGACAATGTGAGTTATCAAAAAGGAATGAGCACAAGACTTAATCAAAATTACTAAGTAAAGAAAGAAAAAACAAATGGCTGAGAGGTGAGGTTGATTTACCATCACCAGGGAAACCTCAGGCCGCGTGCGCTGGGTGGAGATTTAGAGGCGGCAGGGTCAGACAGCCCTTCTCAGGCGCCCTGTTCATCCCAGCTCACTGAGACTCTCGGACATTAGGAGTCCCTGGAAGAGAAGTCGTGGAGCCCGTTTCAAAAGTCTCCCCCACTTCTAATTCAGACTGTGATCCTCTGAAGATCATTCCTGTGAACAACCATTTCCTTCACCTATAAGATATGGACTATCTCCCGACTTCACACAGCTTAGCGGGCAGGTGGAGAGAGAGGCCAGAGCTAGAAGGAGGAAGGAATATGGGGATGATTCCCTCTGGAGCAGGCTGTTGGAGAACATGCAGCCTGTGGGAGATTTTGAGGGTGAATTATGGAGTGGGTGGGGTGGGGAAGATGTGAACGTCTGACTGAGACCCACCTGTGGCCAGAGTGTCAGATATTGGCCAGATGGTTGTTGGGAGGGGGATTTAAGTCTGGCTTGCCAGCCTGAAGACCAGACAGAGCAGTCTGTGCAAGAAGAGATGATTCTCCAGCTTCTGATACTTCTTCTTGATCCTTTTCCCCCAACATCCTTCAAATCCAAGTCTCCTGTCTTGTGCAGTCGCGACGCCTGGGTACCTGGGTAGAAACAGCTGCTTCAGGAAAATAAATCTCTGTGGGGATAAGGAAGGTGGCAGGTCAAGGCCTCAGTGTGAAGCCCTAAAAATCAGATACAAACCCTCTTCAGAAGAGGTCAGTGTCTACTACCATTGGGTCCTTGGATGAAACACAGTGACAACACACTGGTCAAGAAGACAGTGTCCATAGGAATTAACATCATCAGTGAGCAAAATGAATGATATCCATGATCTAGTGGAGGAAAAAGAATACCAGCGAATGGAAGTGCCTGAAGAAAGTTCAGCCAAGTTGAAAGGGATGGCCCATTTGATGCCGTTTAACCCCAGAAACACTGAAGCCTGAGAGCACGTCTGTAAAGAGGCTGGAGAGTGCAGTTCTCTCAAAGCACAGAGTGCTAAAGGCTACACAGCCTGAGGACTCAAGACTCAGCCATATTTTCTTTCTTTTTTTTTTTTTAGTTTACATAATAATGCCTTGAAATTAACTTTATTTCAAAATTTTTTATGAACAGTTTATTACATAATAGATTTTTACTTTACTCTTTGGCAGCTTCCTTTTTTTTTTCTACGCAGTTTAAGTGCAGGACACTGAAGCCTCAGAAATTAATTTATATTATAAAAGAGATTTTTAAACGTTCTGGCCTACCCAGCATAAACAGAGATAAAAGCAGGGCCTTTTTCCTCAGAATCTCTTCTTACTTATCCAGAAATTCTAATGACCACAGTCTAATTTTCCTTTAACAAAAATTATAAAATTTAGTTTAGCATTTCTCAAACTATAGTTTTCCAGAGCACTAACCCAAAAGATATTATTCAAAATATGTCTTCTATAGCCAGATAATATCGTGACACGCTATACATCATATATGCTCCTTGCATTTTTATTATTCAAATTAGAATATTAAAGGATCTCAGAAGTTCTGCAATAAGAAAACCTTTTCAGCCAGATTTTCTTGAGGCTGAGAGCCTATTCATACACCCATTTTTTTCTTCCATAATTCAGCATGAAGAGAAAGTACTGACTCAAGAACCGAATGAGTAGAAGTTTACATGCAGGAAAGGATTAGAGTATTACCAAATTATAAAGAGATGTTGAACCAGCAGGACACCTTTTGAAAACACCAGCGTGGTTCATCCAAAGAAGCAGTTCCATAAAAGAGAGAATGGGAGGAGGCAAGCATAAGCTCCCCTCTCAGGGGAGGTGAGCCACTGGAAGACAGTTACTCTGTAAGACCCTGTGAACAACCAGTAAGCGAGCCCAAAAGACAGCGGGAATGGAAGAGAACAGAGACTACATGAAATGAAATGGCCCAGCAAGGGAACTATTTCAAAGACCCAAGCCTGTGATACCATCTCCAGGACGATCTGGTCATGAAATCCTTCCAGAGAGAGGTCCTCAAACCCAAATTCACAGTTTGGGCCAAGCACTGACCCCGCCGAGGTCCCCGCTCCCCCGATCACGTTCCACCTGCAACGACCTTCTCCCCCTCAATGAGCGAGACGGGCTGAGGATTGAACTTGGGTTTGAAGATGGGCCTTCACTTCCTCTCTGGGTGGTTACAACCTGAGGGGAAATCAAGCCCAGTCACACACTTTTGTTTCCTGTCATTAAAACAGAACCAGACAAGGTCCCCAAGAGCCTCACCTGCCGAGTCTCATGTGGGAGTCGGACCCGCTGGCCGTGTCAAAGGACCCTGACTTGGAGAGTCTGCAGGGAATTAAGCAGCCCGGCTGGGCGGCTGTGGAAGAAAGCACTTGAGCTTGACCTTGTCTGACCCTCCAGACAGAGGCACGAGGTGGCGGAGGATGGCCAAGCTCTGAGAGCTCATCCCGCCCAACGTCTCCCCAACAGCTAATTGTGAGGAGGAGAAACCCTCACCCGGAGCCCCCCGTCTGCCCCCCAACATGTCAGTGGCCTCAGTGCTCTTATTATCACCCTTTGAGGAGGAGAACAAAGGCACAGAGAGGTTCATGAAACTTGCCCGAGAACACACAGCCAGCATGGGGCCCAGCTGCCCTGAACTCAGGCCTCTGCCGGGCGTTTCATTATCTGCTAGATCCTGGCTCCTTGGGCTTCTTGCCCGCCCAGCTCCCCGCCCCGCTCTCACGCTCTCCCTGGGCCTCGCTGCTCAGGAGGAGGAGAAGCCTGAGGCCCTGAGAGCTCAGGAAACAGACCCGGCCTGACTGGCAGGGGCTGCGTCCAGATGCCAGGTTTCTCTCTGAGTCCAGGCCCTTTTCTGGTGGACGTGAGGGCTAAGACAGGGTGGCAGCAGAGGGGAGCCCTGCTGGGCAGAAGTTTCCAGGGGATGCTGGAAGGTGCAGAATCTCCTGGAGTCAGCCAAGTCCTGTCCTGCCCCAGGTGGGAGGCGGCATCTGGGCACCCATGCCTCCCTCAGTGCGGGAGACTGAAGCTGAGGCCACACGGGGGCGCGGGTCCCCTTTCCGGGAGGAGGGAGCCAGCCGTGCAGCCGCCTCCTTCAGCTCCCTCAGCTTCCAAACCAGTGAACACCTGTGAATTGGCGAAAGGAGAAGTGAGAGTCTTCCACGCTCCCTATCGACTGTGGTTCTCGGGGTCTTGTTCCGTGTTCCTCATTTTCTGTTCAAAATGAGAGGCTAAGATGGACAGGGCAGGTGGTAGGAAGAGCAGATCTCCCAGCCAGCCCTGAGTTTCCTCCCCTCCCCAGGCAGAGTAGCCGGTGCCACTGGCTTGGGGAGGACTCACATGGATCCAGCCTCCAGGAGTCCCCTCCCTGACGGTCCCTCTGGGAGTCTGAGCGCTTGATGCCTGCAGCGCTGTTGAGCACCAGCTGGAGCAGAATCAGCAAGAACAAGCTCGGCTCTGAGGACTACCTGCTGACTGTTATGTTTGCAATTCCTCCCCCGTTTTCTTAGAATTAGATTTTTCAAACATATGAGGATTACAAAAAATATCACAACCAGCAGGTTAACAGAAGTTTCATTTTGTTTCCATGACCCTGGTCCCCTAAGGGGCAGAAAAGCCAGTGAGAGCGTTCCTGTTACCTAAAATGAGGGTCCCAAGCCCAGGTGGGCTCAGAGGGAGGCTGTGCATCCTATGCAGCCTGGGATGGCAGAAATCAAGTATTTTATCTGGGAAAATTGGTCCCTAGGGCAGAGTGGCTGCCCATCCGCACAGTAGGGGGGCCAGGTGAGTGCTCAGGCCTTACCTGTCCACTGAAGACCCTCAGAGGAGCGGGCAATGCAGGGGCAGCCTGGTGGGAGGTGCCAGGGAGCCTGCAGGACCCTCTGAGAGTTTGGAGCCTGGTGACCCGATCCTTCAGTCCCGTCACCTCCTCTGAGCCTCTCAGCCCCAGGTCCAGGTGGTGGGTCTGTCTGGTTCTCCGTGTGACCATGGCCCCGTCAGCAGCTGTGGAGTTGGGCCTCTGTCCTTCTCTGTGCTGAGCTGAGAGGTGCTGGGGGGAGGGGTGCTGGTCTGCTGTCCTTGTCCCCAGGGGAGCATGTCAGCCACTCCAATGTCCTCATGCCACCACCGGACTGCAGGGAGGAGAGCAGGGTTGTCTGAATGTGGGCGTGTCTCAGTGTGTCCATCGTCTGGCTGCACCTGTGCTGGGGTCTGTGTTTGGGATACGTGCTCAGCAAAAACCTGCCCTCGAGCTGAGTGCCCAGCTGATTCATCTGACCAGCTCAGGAAACTATTTTCATAGCCCATAAGTCTGTGCCTGGGTACTGGCCCTGCCATGCCCAGTGGCTAAGGGGCCCTCCAGCCATCCTGGTTGTGGCTGTGCTCCCCTCACTCTCCCATTGTGCCCAAAGACATTTCAAATGGGATCCCCTGTTGAGAGGACAGAGCCCAATATCGCCATGTCCAGCGATGGCTCCCAGGTCACCACTGACGGGCATGTGTCTGCCCTACTGCCAGGACACTCTGTGCTTGCTGAATTCCTTTACATCACCCGCCAACATGTGTGGGTGCTTCCTGGGGGCCAGAGAGTGCTCTAAGCCCATTACATTGATTAACTCCAGATCCTTGACTTGTTCCCATGCAGCGATGCTCTCATCCCCCCCGACTTTACAGATGAGGAAGATGGGTGCTATTCTCATTCCTCTGGGGACAAGCAGCCCCCTCTCAACCCCAACAGTTCCGATGCCAGGATCCTGCCCTCATCCCTCTGCCCAGAGCACCTCCTCCTACCTCTTCCCAGGTCCCCAGCCTGTCCCCAGGCTGCTCTGAACGAGGCCTGCCCTCGGGTCACAGGTGGCAGTCCATCCCCTGGGAGAAGGCCTGGCTCAGGAAGGGCACTCATCCTGCCCAGCCCCGCTGCGTGCTGTCACCTCTTACCAGGCGGGGGTGACTGTCCCCATCCTCACAAGCTCCTCTGTCTGCCCACAGCAGCCAAGTGTCTGTACTTCTCCAAGGCTCAGGGCAGGCACACATTTTGTCCCTGTGTGGCCTGACCTGCTGACGGTTCCCTGCCTCCCTCATCATGAACGTTCCAGCAACTGCCCTCCTGACTGACTGACCCTGGATGAACAAGTAGTCCTGACTCACTGAGGGACTGGACCATCTGATGGAGGCTTCGTCAGTTTAACTGATTCTGTCTCCAAGGAACCAACTGCCAGGTGTTCCTGATTGGCTGAGCAGTGTGGCTCCCCCTGACCAACTGATGACCAACCAGCTGGTCACCAGTTGCCTGTCAGATGGACAGACAGAACCTCAGAGCCTGGAGGGGGTCAGACAGGACGGGGAGGAGCCTGGATAGGATTCCCTGGGGGCTCACCCACAGGCTCAGCCACTCTCTGGACTCAAGGTCCTGTCAGGCTCAACCCTGCAGGGCTCCGCAGGGCTCAGAGTCAGAGCTGCCTCTGCAAGTTTTCTTGATTTGAGGCCCAATGACCCCACGAAGTCCCTGAAAATATATTCACCCTTGTGTGAGGATAGTGTGCATAGTAATTATCTAGCTCTCAATGATAACCATCTTAGACCTCAAAGAAGTCAGGAGCCACGTCCTTCCTTCCCTTGGGAAGGAAGATGCCAGAATAAAACTCACCAAATTCCATTTAGTTCCTGCTCCCAGAAGCCCTAGGTGGCATGAAGGCATCTTAGGGAGATGCCATCCTTGGGAATGCCAAGAATTAAGATGAATTGTGTCCCGCAAAATTCATGTGTTGAAGCCCTAGCCCCCATGTGACGGTATGTGCAGGAGCGGCCTTTGAGAGGTGATTAGATGAGGTCATGAGGGTGGAGCCCTCATGATGGGATTCGTGCTCTTATAAGAAGAGACGTCAGCTTCCTCTCTCTGTCTCCATCCCATGAGCATACAGTGAGAAGGTGGCTCTCTTCAAGCCAGCAAGAGACCCTCACCAGAAACCGAGCCCTACCAGACCTTAATCTTGGACTTTCTAGCCTCCAGAACAGAGTGAAATAAATTTCGGTTGTTTAAGACCCCCAGTCTATGGTATTTTGTTATAGTAGCCAGAGCAGATTAAAACACCTTTTTCCTACGTGTGCTACAAGTTAGGGAACTGCATTTTTTCCCTCACTAATGCCCTATAAATTATTATGTTGAGCAACAAATTAGTTTTGATCAGGCATGGTGGATTTCAGTAATTAATCCAAATAGATTTAAGGCGTTTCAAGTAATTTGGGAGCATCTATTTTATTAATAATAGCTCTCATTTGCTGAGGTCTTGTGTTAAGGATTTAATAAGGATTATCTCACTCAGTCTATGAAGTGGTTCTCTAGTATACCCATTTCACAGATGAGGAAACCGAGCCCCAGAGAGGTGAAGTGATTTGCCCAAGTTGATCCAGCTAGGGAGAACTAGAGCCAAGACAAGCTTCAGGACTGTTAGCTTCAGAGACCGCTCTGCCATATTGTGCCTCTCTTTTGCGTAGAAACTAGGTGCCAATTGTAAATAATTGTGACTTGTTCCCTGAGCAAACGAATCCCTCAAAGGAGAGATAATGGCATTTCTTATCAAACACCTTCTGCTTTGGCTTTCTTCCAAGCTCCCCACAGCCACCTCAAATACTCGGCACAAATGGAGGCCACCTCTGGGCTCCAGCCACTAAGGTCTGCTGTCCACCCAGAGTTGAAGTTGGCTCTTAGGTTTCTGCTGCTCTCGCTGCAGCTGTGGCATTATTTATCCAGGAATATGTGAACCAGGCTGCAGCAGGAGGAGAGTCAGGAGACCTGTGCACGTGGCCCAGCAGGCTGTGCACATGGACACATACAGAGCTCGGCCTGGGCAAAGGGTGGAGGGGTGCAGGCCTTAGCAGGGTATTGCCCAAGGGCCCTGCAAGCCTGGGGAATTGTGGAGGTGGAACCCAGCACAGTGCTCTCAAACTTGGGTGTTATATTAGCTATCACTTGCTGCATAACAAATTATCTCACACTTTGTGTTTTTAAATAACAACTGTTCTGTATTATCTCTCACGGTTTCTGTGGGTCAGGAAGACAAGTAGGGCACAATGGGGACAGTTTGTCTCTGTGACATGATGTCTGAGGCCTCAGCCAGAAGACTTGAAGGCTGGGGGGCTGGGATCAGCTGCAGGCTCATTCACTCATATGCCTGGTGGTTGATGCTGGCCAATATCTTAGCTGGGGCTCTTAGCTGGAACACTCACATGTGGCCTCTCCATGTAGCCTGGGCTTCCTCACAACATGGTGGCTGGATTTCAAAGATGAGCACAGGGCACAAGAGAGCGCCAGGCAGGAGCCATATCCTCTTGATGAGCTAACGTCAGCAGTCACATAGCATCCTATTCACTGCTTGGAGAAACCACCAGACCTCATCCAGATTCAAGGGGAGGGAACCTAGACCCCACCTCTCGGGGGAGGAGTGGCAGTCACATCACAAGAAAAACAGATGGCATGGAATAACATATAGATGTGGCCGTCTTTGGAAAATACTATCTGCCCAGCTGTGTAGCAGATCCCCATGCCAGAGGGTGGGTGGGGATGCAGGCTCACAGACCCCAGCCCCGGACAGCCTGATTCAGTTGGTCAAGGTGGGGAGGTGACTCGTCCTTTTATGGTGGGTCCCATGTAGACAGTCAATGGATGACCCTTTAGAATCACTGCCACAGGGGCTGAGGACTTGGGTTCTGGAGTTAGAGGATTCAAATCCCATTTCTGGCACTGTCTTGGACAAGTCACTTAACTTTCATTAACCTCCTCATCTGCAAAATGGGCGTCATAATACTTAGATCATAGGTTTATTGTAAGGATGAAAATAGCTTGTGTATTTAAAGGGCTTAGCAGAGTGCCTTGTATGTAGTAAGTGCTCAAGAGATGGTATTATTATTGTTATCAGTGTTTTTTAATTATAGGAATAGACTGACCTGGAAATCGGAGCACGATGGCCCACTTTCGAGTTCTCAGAGAACGCCACGTCTCCATCAAACTCTGCATTTGTATCTGGAAACCAGCTGAAAGGCCAAGCTGCTTGGATGACAGGGAGAGGGTGGCGTGGCTGCCAGCGGGTCCCCAAGACTGAGAGGACACAGCGCTTGCTTAAAGACTCCTCAATGGGCAGGGGACCTGCACCCGCATCCCATGGCTGGTCTCCTTCCCTCAAGCGCCCAGCTGGCCTCAAGTTCACTCTCTCTGAGTGAGGCCCATGGTCAGCTTCCTCACTTGCCTGGGGAGCAGAAAGTCTGAAAACCGCAGGTGGACACTGAGGGCAGGAGGGCAGTTCCTACTGGCAAGGGGTGGTGTCCAGGCAGGCACATGGGGCTCCTGCAGGAACCACAGTACTCAGAGAGCTGGTGCCTTGTCACAGACACCAGTGTGGGAAGGAAACATCTGTTTATGGAGCTACGCAAAGATACTTTTCATCATGCCACTCTCTTGCTCCCTAACCCTCAATGGCTCCCCTGTGCCCCAAGAAAAACCATCTTTAGGCCTCATAAAAGACAAATATACCTAAACCCTCCAATCCAGGTAAAATAAGCCAAATGCCCTCCTTTAAACATGCCCCAAGCACTCCTGTCTTTGTTCCCAGCTTCTCCCTGTCATTCTTGTCGAGATGTTATTGTCATCGCCATTGGAGTTCCATTCTCTCCTTTCTCCAGCTCCTACCTGCCACTGTGGCCCCTGCGTGAACTCCTTACTCCCTGCTCTGAAATCTCCAAGAGTCACCTGGTCTGTAGGTCCCATTTGATCGATAGGAAGGCCATTTTTTGTCTCCCTTCCAGGATTTTTCTGTCAGGCTTCCTTAGATTTTTCTAATTCCCTGCAGCTCCTGTTCAAGAACCATTTTCCCCTTGTTGATCCAGACAGTGCCCAAACTGTACACAGGCAATGCAGGTTTCAGGAATCCAGCTGGTCAGTGGCAGGGTGGAGGGCAGGAGGGAGGGGCAGCTGGGAGGAACCACAGGAGACAGAGCAGAGAGGGGAGATCTGTTGGAAGAGGCCCAGAGACTGGCCCAACTCTCTCCTGGAAAGTGGACATTTCCGGTAGTGGTGATTTGGAGAGCTATTGGCACAGTGATGAGTAAGGAGGGAGGGAAAGAAAGCAAGGCCCCAGGAAATGGGGAAAAGGGGACGGAGGGATTGGTCACGCCCGGTCCCCCCATGCCCTTGCCCCTCCCCCATTTGGAAATCCCACTTCTCTTTGAGAACTCAGGCCTCCTGGATCTCCGTGGCTGACGGAGCCTTTGTCTGTATCCCCCAGCCCTTTGCTCCTTTTCGTCCAGACTTGGCCATTCGGGCTCTGAGTCTGGTCAGCCGCTTGCGAGCCTGTCTCACCCGATAAAGGTTACCTTCCTTAGGGGCATGAACCACGCCTTCTTTTGGGTTCCCTCAGCTCCAATCCCAGTGTGACTCATACACAGAAACAGTATTGGCCGGGAGTCAGTTATTCCGGGGACGCAATAAGAAGCAAATGTGTGTTGTACTGAGTGGGCACCAGAGCGCATTACTGAGGGAGGAGCGAGTCCCAAGAGGAGCGGTGAAAAGAAGACTCTGGCTCCAACCTCGCAGCATCTCACATGGTGAAGAATGGTTGCTATCCAATCGACCACCAGAGGGCGCTCCGGCCAAAAAGGTCCCGAGGCCGCTCTTCAGCCCCTTGGAATCAGTGCTGTCCCCCAGAGCCAGGGACGCATAGGTCCCATGCAGCTTGCCAGGGTCTCAGGGCATGGGCGTTTACAGTCTGCTGGCATTTCGCCTGAGCAGAGGTAAGAAAATCGCCAAGTTGACGGCCCGTTGTTTGCTGGATGAAGAGTAAGACTGGGTAAGGCCTTGGGATTAGTGCAAAGGTGAGCCCTGAGCTGGTCCCTGCTTTACCAACTTCTGGAAGTGTGACATTAAGAAAATCATTCTTTCCTCTGGGCCTGGTTTCCCTCTGTAGAACGGCTGGGCTCAAGTTCCAGCCTGTCCTGGGATGTCATCAGCTCTTCCAACCCTCCTGGGTGGTGGCCATGCAATTTAGTCCACATGGAAGCTTAGGCCCCTGCTTTCTGCCTCTCCGAGGGAACCGTAGTCATGGAAACCAGCACTCGCTGTGGTAGGAAGTGCTAATGTCCTGGCCATTCCCCATATTCTTCCTGAGCTGCCCCATGCACCACCAGAGGAGGAGACATTCACGAAAGCAAACGCAGCCTGGGGGCATCCTTCAGAAGCGAGCCCGAAATGGGTTTATGCAGAAGGAAACAATTCATGCCAGTTCTTCCAGAACACGAAGATGATGGCACAGGATATATGACTCATTCTTGTGTATAACAGCAGAGCAACGTGCAACGGAATGAGGCACCATTCAGAATAGGGCAGCCTTGGGTGGGAGACAAGGAAGGACAAGGAGGGAGAGAATGAGCTGTTTCTGTAACATTTTACTTCATAAGAGAGAGACAGATGGACGGACTTGAATCGTCTATGGCAAAATATCAACTCCGATAAATCTGGTTGGTTCTTAAATTGTTTTCTGTAATCCTCTCTATTTTCTTTTAATTAAAAAGAAAAAATGATTTAAAGTAATTTAAAAAACAACAGAGAGCCCGCCAGCCCCTCAGAGCACATCTTGGTCCGGGGTAGTTTTTTTTCCTAGCGTGACTTTCCATAGATGAAGACGTGTCCTCGTAAAGTGTCTCAAGTTTCCCAGGCCCGTGGGGTGGGATAATCCTAAAGGAGGGAGACACGATGCGGGGGAGGGAGCAGCCCCACTCTGGATCTAAGTAGCCTTCAGTGCCTCAAATCTGTGGGGCTTCGTCTTCCTCATCTGTAAAGTGGAGATAAAGCTGGTCCTACCTATTTTACCGAGTTACAACCTGCATTCAATGAGATATTTGTGAAAACAGCTTGAAAGTAACAATACAAGCAGGTAAATGATGATTATTCATCAAGCAACGCATCCAAGGTCTCACCTATTGGTGACATTAGCATCAGCAACAACAAAGGAAGAAAGGAAGGGAGGAGGATAAAGGAGTGTGGAGGGGAGGAAAAACAAAGAAGAAAAACTTACTGATGAGAGCTACACCTCCGAGGAAATAGCTGCTCTTCCTAGGTCCCGACTTGAGGCCTGTCTTTCAAAATAATAGAAGTTATACTCTGTGAGAATTGATCCCAGTGGTCATTGTCATTAGAATTTAGCACAATATTTATATATCTCACCACAGTGAGTCAGCAGTTATTTCCTATGAAAGCCACAGGGCTTCAATTTTCAGAGTTTAAATAATGAGCATAGAGACACCACCAAAGAAACACTTATTAAATATCAATATAGAATAAACTGGAAGAAAAAGAGTAAAACGTCAAGCTGCTCACTGCATTGTTTCCAACTGAGACTCTGTTCTGCAGACCCTGGGGGATGGACATGGCTTGGATGATTTCTTGAGGCTCCAGTTAAACTCAGGAGGTTGCAGACTTTCTGGGGCAGGAACAAGTCAGTTTCTGTTCTGAAACCCTGGCACTACCTAAGAAAATCCACACCTATAAATGGAAGTTTTGCAGGAGGATTTTTAATGTTATAAAAGAGTGCTCAGAGATTCACCCACAGAGACTTTGTGATAGCTGACACCAGGGGCAGCAAAAAGCAAAATGTACAGTGGGGTGGCAGTTAACTGGCCCCTCCTAATGCTTAGACCCGTCCTCTGCTCAGTGTCCCCCATTTCTCTCACCTTATACCGTGCCCAAGGGTCCAGGCCTCTCTGCCTCTCTCATGACATCCTTAATGTAATCAATTTAACTACTCTGTGCTGTTGCAGGCTTAAGGTGGTATCCCATTTAGAAGGACCCCAAATTCAAAGAGGCTGCCTGGGGAGGGCAGCATGGCGAGGTGCCGTCAGACAGATCTGGATTTGAGTCCTAATTTCTACATGTGGTAGTCATTCTCCACGACAGCCCATAGTGGTATTCACAGCCTTGCTAGTTCCCTCCATGTTGAACCAGAGCTGGCCCTCGGTGACCAATAGAATTTGGTGGAAGTGACAGTGTATGAATTCCGAGGCTAAGTCATAAAAGGCATTGCAGCTGCTGCCTTGACCTCTTGGGTCACTCCTTCTGGGGAAGCTGGCCACCACTCTGTGAGGACACTCAAGCCGCTCTGTAGAGACCCACATGGAGAAGACCCACGGCCTCCTGCCAAAAACCAGCATCAACTTGCCAGCCTTGTAAGTGAACCCTCTTGGAAGGGGGGCCTCCAGCCCCAGCTGAAAATTGACTGCAACATCGTGAGAGACCTTGAGTTTGAACCGCCCAACTGAGCTGCTTCTGAATTCCTGACTCACCAAAACCATGAGAGAGAATAAATGATTGTTGTTGTTTTAAATCCTAAATTTGGGGACAATGTGTTACATAGCCATATTAACAAGTACTTAACCTTTCTAAGTATTGGGGCCATTCAGGGCTGGTATTCATTTGGGAGACACCTGTACAGCTATATCAATTGTTAAAATATTTAATCATTTCCATGCTGCTCTGTAAAGAGCTCTGTACTTGAATTAACATGATCTTGGATTGCTACTTCCCCAAGGTCCTTTGCAAAGGCAAATCATATCCTCTTGAGAGGAAGGTAACATTATCCTTGACCTCAAATTATTTCAAAAAATATTTTACAAATACCATGTCCAACACATAACCAGAGATAAACTGACACATGGTGAAAAGCAGACTTTCTTAGGCACCCAGAAGACATCCATCACCCAAGGCTCATGTGGTAGAAAATTAAGCATATAATGCTAATGGATTCGGTGTGTGGTGGGGAGGAAGAAACCAAAAGTTGGGAGAGGCACAAATGGGCCTAATTCAAGAGGAAAGAGGCTTTCATTGCTTCCCAAGGCTAGGGTCCAGCTCTGAGAGTGGCAGAGAGCAAACCCCTCTCACTGATGTTCTTCAGAGGGTCACTGGATCTCAACTGGGGTAGCCAGGGGCCCCTAGAGCTCAGATTCTCATTTCTCTCAAAAAATCCCATCCCAAGCTTGGCTGGAGAATGGGAAAGTTGCTTCTTCAAGATGGGCCAAGCCATGGACCCATGAAAGGCACCCAAGTGTTTAGAAGACCAGGGCATCCGTACCTGGATGTTCTAGACTCCATGAGACCCAGAGACTTCTAGAAAACATGATTGATGGAAAATGCTCCTCCATCCAGGAAGATGAAGACTTGGAACAGTGATATCAGATTTAGGGGGAAACATAATGGCAATTTTTTGCCTCAAATAATGTAATATATAATTAAAACCCACTATAGGATATTAGCAATATCTGCAACAAGTCCTTCGTCATACAGAAGAGGAAATTAAGAACCAGGAGATTAGGGCCGGCCCCGTGGCTTAGTGGTTAAGTGAGCGCGCTCCACTGCTGGCGACCCGGGTTCGGATCCTGGGCTCGCACCGACGTGCTGCTTCTCCGGCTATGCTGAGGCCGCGTCCCACATACAGCAACTAGAAGGATGTGCAGCTATGACACACAACTATCTACTGGGGCTTTGGGGGGGAAAAAATAAATAAAATCTTTAAAAAAAAAAAAAAAATAAGAACCAGGAGATTAGAAAGTGAGTCCTAGCCTGCTGACCCACACTGTGTCTGGCCTTTCCCTACATCCCTCTGCCCTGGTGGATGTTGCCAAATACTATTTCTGTGTTACTCTCAGGATATCAGTCCCCTGAATTTTACAGGCCAGCTGGCAGTTCTTTCCCAACAAGCTAATATTGGCCACCCAAACTGAAAACCTCAGTTTGCGTCTTGCACCCTTACCCTTACTTTTCTTTCTCAACCCAAATCCCAACATCCACAGCTTTTTTCAGGTAGGTATCCACAAAAGGTCTTTTTTCTGAACTTGGCAACTCATCATGGCTTGTTGTTTTGAGTAGTACCATCTATAATACCTTATTTCTCTGCACCTTTGTTAAGAGTTTTATACATTTACGTATGCTGGTGACTAGGAGCTTCCTACTCCCTCTTTATGAAGCGATTTTGATAAATGAGTCCCCAGTAGAAGAGGTGATGCAGACAGCATTTGCCAAGGGCTCCTAGCCCCGTGAGGGGCAAGCTCTCTGGCCCTGGAGGTGTCGGAGGAGGTCTCAGTGACCCTCCGCCAGTCTTGCAAGTCAAGGAAGTTGGTTCAGATAACTTTGAAAGTTCCTTCTAGCTTTACTCATTATAAATAAAATTTCTTGATTTCTCCTCATTTCTGAGGTGTCTACTCTGCCTTACCAACTCCCCCTCTCACCTCCATTCACAGCGATTTCCATTCCCTTCTCTGAACCTCCATGGCAACCTCCATCATGGTCTGAAGAGACCCAGCTTTCAATCGCAACTCGACCACCAACTAGCTGTGAAAACCTGTGCAATTCACTAACTCCCCTGAACCTCGGTCTCTTCCTCTCTCCCTGCACCACGGAATTGCTGTGAAGAAGAGTGGTAATGAATAGGGAGGACCAGCTTAGCATCCAGCGCAGAGTTCCTCAGTGCACAGAAGCCTCTGTAGCCTGGCCACCTGTCTTATGATCACTGGTTCACATGTCCTCTTTTCATTCAACCTCCTGGAGGGCAGGTTGTCTTCTCTATCTGTATCCCCAGCCCCTAGCCCAGAGCCGTGGGCCTAGTAGGCACTCCATTAACTCATTACTCAAACCTTAATGAGGTCGAGAAACAGGTGCTATGGTTACAAAGTGGCTCAGACAAGATTTAGACTCTTTCAAGCAAGTGAGATAAAGACATAGATAACCAAAGGCTGAGTTCTTAGAGCTGAGTTGTAATTTTTAGCTTTCCTTGACCTTTTAATATGACTGCCAATGTTTTAGCGTATGTCAAAATTGTTGACCTAGGTGGGCCAAAAGTCATTAAGTATGGAAGCACTTCAATTAAGGTATATTTTATTTTCCATGGGGTCTGTGAGAGCTTAGAGCAAAATAGAAGCAATGGTAAAATAATAGCGAACAGGCTGCTGCAATTAAATGTGATTTCACTTAAGTATCACTTTCAGATAGTGTCAAATTAAAGCATTTAAGAAGATTGCTGAAAAAAGGAGACTCTTTCTTATCTAAGTGAGATGCTGGCACGGGAGGCCTCCAAAGGGAGACTGCCAGATGCTGTTTTATGTACTTGGCATGTTTCTGCCTAACATCTCCTTAGTGTTTTTGAATTCTACATTGTCCGCAAAATTGCCACTTCGTTAAAATTGCCTCAGAACTTTCCTCTTAAACGATGCAGGTAGTCAATTTGCATCTGTCCTGCTTCGTTTGCATTTTAGAAACGCAGGGATTATTTTCAAATGTACCTTTATTTAATCTTGAATTTCCTGTGTTTTCAGGAAAAATGCTGGTTAGTCAAGGAAACTGGAGAGATGACATTTTAAAATTGATATATTTAAGGTATCTCTGTTTAAACTGTTAGGAGATACAAATTCCTGAAGTTTGACCTTCTCGTTGTCATATATATGCTCTAAATCCTCAATACAATTTTGTGTTAGTTTAGACAATAGTGTCTTACCATTTGGGGTTCAATAGGATTTGTATTAGTGTGTGTTATAGAGATAGAGAGAGAGAGTTAGAGATAGAGATAGAGATGGCAAGGTAGGAGAAAATTTAGTCTAATTTGTAAATAAAAAAGCAATACACATATACAAACAGAGAGGATTCAGCCTGGCATTCAACAAATTACTGTGGTTTGTTCCAGGCTCAGGTCAAGACTTAGTGTGGTTCAAGCACCTAAAGTTTATTTCTCAGGAGAAAATAACGTGTAGATTCCAAGACAGTGGTAAAAAGAAGAAAATTTTCCTAGATAGCAGGAGCCAAGATGAATTACAGTTGATAGATTGTGTGAACAATATTGGACAAGCTTGATAAAAGTAGGAAAAATATGTGGAATATGGAAAGTTTATTGATGACAATTTATATTAGATCTATTATTTATATAAAATTCTAATATTTTATCTTTTTCTGCAACTTGGTTTTTCTAAGCAAGTGAAATGTATGTGTGTATATATATGTACATACATATGTATATATATATTTAATTATATAAACTTCCTTTATTATTGATATAGAATCCAATTGTTTGTGTATTGGTTAAAAAATTACAATGTCCAACCTCACTGAAGTGGGCGAGGGGGAGAGGAGATGCTGATCTAAGTAACTTTGGAATGAGTGGAGTCTATAACACTCAAAGTGAAAGGAACTGCACATAAGCACTGCACTCTAGTTGATAAAGTTGTTTCCTGTGGGAGTGCAGTTTAACAATTCCAATACTGCTATACATGTACAGTCATGTGTCACTTAATGACGGGGACACGTTCCGAGAAATGCATCGTTAGGCGATTTTGTCATTATATGAACATCATAGAGTGTACTTACAGGAACCTAGATGGTATAGCCTACTACACACCTAGGCCATATAGTACTAATCTTATGGGACCACTGTCATATGTGCAATCCATTCTTGACAGAAACGCTGTTATGTGGTGCGTGACTGTATATTGGAATTGAACAATTAAGTAAACGGATGGCAAATGGTGAGAGGCAGATATCTCACTTTTGGAGTGAAAATTACAGATAAGCAAGGAGGCTAGAATGATCCATGTGGTAATGGATTATAGTTGGAGACATCAGTATGAACTCGTGTTTAGCTTAATAAAGATACAGATGGTTATATGTAGAAATATTTATAGATATGTGTATATATATGGGTTAGTATAAACACATATTTCCTTGCTCTGTAAGGTGAAAGTACCTAAAAGAAATGACACCCAGTAGCAGCTAGCACACTTAGCTCCTAGATCTTGGTTCCAACTGCCAATCTTCAGTAAAAGAAATAGGGCTGTCCTGCTTTGCTCATGAGACTGGAAAGAATCACAGGCCACACATGGTGGGCTGTCCTCTTCCCTACACAGCTGTCAGGGACCCCTTCTCACGCTCCTCAACCTGCCCTACTTTTTTTTTTTTTGCGAGGAAGACCAGCCCTGAGCTAACATCCAATGCCAATCCTCCTCTTTCTGCTGAGGAAGATTGGCCCTGGGCTAACATCCGTGCCCATCTTCCTCTACTTTATATGAGGGATGCCGCCACAGCATGGCTTGACAAGCGGTGCATAGGTGCACGCCAGGGTTCCGAACCTGCGAACCCTGGGCTGCCGAAGTGGAGCGAGTGCACTTGGGCCGGCCCCTGCCCTACTTTTATCTGATGTTTCAAATACAGTTGTGGGAAAGGGAAGCGCTTTGACAGTCAGGAGGTGTCAGGAGGTTGAGGATGCTATAAAGGCATCTTGGAAAGTCAGAGAAAGAGGCACAAGCCTAATTCCTATTCTGTGTTTCCCTGGCCTCCAGCAAAGCCTCCCCTCGTCTTACAGAGGCCCGTTGTAGATAAACACGGGCTGCCAACAGTGAGACGAGGCTTGGGCAAACCGCCCAACAGATGGCTCAACTCTGTGTGTACCAGCCAAGGCCCACGTGGCAGACAGTAGCTTCTGTTTGTGTCTTATCAGTCGTGGATATGGGATAATTGTGGGATGGCAGGAGTCCCTGCTACAGTTCCACTCAAGACAAACTTAAGATGTGCTCCTTCAGGGGTTTGAGTACGCAGCCTTCTCTGCTGCCGCCCAAGCTCATTGGCGAGAAGAGTCAAGGGCTCTGGGCAGGAGGGCAGGCAGGTTCTTGCTGGCTCAGAGGATGGGGACAAACTTTGGACCTTTTTATCCTAGCCAAGAACTTAGTCCTTTGGCCTGTGGGCAGTGCGAGAGGCCAGCCCAGGGAGCGGGACAGTGGCCTTGCATTTATTTCCCTCGGGTCCCTGAAGTGGGATGAGAAAGTGGCGCAGTGGAAGGTGGGCTTGGGGAGGTGGTGTCCAAATTCCGGCTCTGTGGCCTGGCTGGTGACTTAACTTCACTGAGCCTTCAACTCCATCTGTAAAGTAGGCATGATGTCCAACTCAAGGGGTTGCCTTGAAGAAAAGTTCTACTCTGCTGGTGCTTGGAGCCTAAAGTTCTCATACGTCGGTACTTCATACTTATCCTTGTCTGAGTCTGTTTGGGCTGCTATAACAAAATACCATAAACTAGGTGGCCTATAAACAACAGAAATTTATTTCTCACAGTTCTGGAGGCTGGAAGTCCAAGATCAGGTGCCAGCAGGGTCAGTTCTCTGATTCTCTTCCGGTTTGCGGATGACTGACTTCTCGTGGTGTCCTCACATGGAGAAACAGAGAGAGCTAGCTCTCTGGCCTCTTCTTAGGGAGGTACTAAACCCATTCATGAGGGCTCCGCCCTCATGACCCAATTACCTCCCAAAGGCCTCACCTCCAAATACCATCACATTGGGGATTAGATTTCAACATATGAGTTTTGGGGGATACATACATTCAGTCCATAACACCCCCTTTCCAATGACTGTTGCTGTTGTGCTCAGAAGGTGTCACCCTCAGAGTCTGAAAAGCCGAGTTTGATGCTTCTACAAAGAGCTCCCCTCTACAAAGGGGGCCCTACCATAGTAGCATTGTCCACCTCTAGTCCCTCTCCTCACACTGTGCTGCGGGATGAGCACCTTGGGGTAGACTAGTGATAAGACCTAGCTCCCCCACAGTAGTTATGAGCATTTCCTGATGTTAAAGCTTCAGCTGCGGTGCCACAAATGAGCCCTTCCAAGGCATGACATAATCACTCAAAAATATTATGGCCTATAAAGGAGTCAGCACCTGAGAAGAATGAGAAGCTAGCACGGGGCAGCTGGGAGCAGCCTGCTCCGCAGCCCGAGACCTACTTGGGGTCTTTGCCAGTCTTTGCCAGTGACTGGCGTGATCTGGGCTGTCTTGGAGACTCTGAGCCTCAGCTTCTTTATCCATAAGATGAGAATGATAATATCAGTCCTCAGGCAAGGTTGTTTGTGCATTAATAAAATAGCATATATTAAAGTGCTACATTGATAGTGGAATGATTGAATAACCAAGAGCACACATTTCTGTCTAGAAGAAACAAAGGTTGGAAGAAATGAGGAGGCAGCTCTCCATTGGGAAGTGAAATAGAATGATTGAAGGAGAGTCCTGAGGCCTGGGACAGAGGAGGAGTCCAAGATATTTCTATAAGAAGATGTGCTTGCTCAAGGGCCCCTGTTGGAGAGGCTCTGTGTGGTCTCTGAGGGGCTGAGGGTCATCCTACAGGCTGTGGGGGGTGAAGAGTTGGTGGAAGAGAATAACGTCCTCTTTTCTTCCCTTTAACTGGAAAGCTTTGTAACAGAGGTCATTAGGAATTTGCAGGCAGGTAGGGACAGGTGTTGGCCCACTGCCCCCCATTCACCCCCTACCCCCACCTGACTGCACTATGGACTCTCTCTTGGGCCTTCAGCATTGTGGGCACCTACATGCTGGTGAAGTTGTCCAGTGTGGAGGTGGCCTTCTCCCTGACTAGGGCATAGTCTGCTAGTTAAGGAGGAACCGCTGTATTGGTTGCCTTCTGATGGAGAGTTGTCTTGTGCACTTGGGGTGTTTCTCCTCGGGAGGTGGAAAGAAGGGTTATTTACCACTAAATTATCCTTGTCTCCTCAGATTCTGCAATACCGACAGACCCAGAAACAAACAAGAAATTGCTTTTCTTTTGTGTTTAACTCAAATTTCTTTGTGAGAGCAGAGATAGAGAATGTTTAATTTTTCTATCATATTCAGTTACAGAGCAGCAAAGAGAAATATTCGAGGAAAAAACCCTGAACTGCTACTGACGTTGTGTGTGTCTTAGCTGTAGACAGAATTGAGACTTCTTCATATGGTTTTGTTCCAGGAAAGCATCTCGAGAAGATTTTCATCAGCACAACACTGCGTTGGAGTAGCGCTGTATGCAGAGTTTATCTCCCATAAACCATCTTCTCACCTCATTGCTAAATTTCACAGCAGCTTTCTTCTAACGGCTCTATTTTTTTTTTATTTTTTTTGGTTTGCAAATATCCTGGTATGATTTCTTTCCCCCTTGGTAAGCAAAAAAAAAAAAAAGTAAAGTCTGTTCTAGAATAGAGTTAGAATTATTTACACCAGATCTCTTTAAAAGAAGTCTCGGTCAAACGTCAAGCTGTGAGTACAGAGATAAACGGGGAGCTGCTGGATTAACTGTGGGCCAATTCCAGAGATGCAACAGAAGGGAGTTTCTGAGCAAGACAGCTTGCCCTGCCCAGGAAACCACAGCTTTCTATGAACAAGGAAAGGATTTCTCCTCCCATCAGAGGGATCAGGATGCAGCGTGACACTTTTCCCTTTTTTGTCAAGAAAAAAGAATCAAGAAAGAAGGGGCATTTTAAGAACTAACTGGAAATCTCAGAAAGCAAGATAATGCTTTCTGATTATGCTAGAAATAGGCTCTTTTTTCTTCTTTTTTTTAGTAGAGAGAAGATCACTAAATAGAATTCGACTGAAATGGCTGTAGCCCCAAAGCATCTGTATTGGGTATGTGCCCTTGAATGGCTTTTGTTTAAATGGGTTTAAGATATATTTGAGGGTCTTGTTACTCTGGGAACTCAGGGAAAGCCAGGTTGAGTAAGAGGTGATTAAGAACAGATAGCTGTTGCAGATAAAACTAGCTAATTGTACTTCAGCATTCATATTTCCTTAGATTTTGCTCTTATAGTTTATTTTTACAAGTACGTGATGGGAGGACATAGATGTAGTAACCTATGATTAAGCATCACACTGTGATTATTAAATGTGGTACTTTGCTCTTTTAATACTTGCAATTCCTATTTTTAAAGTGCAATAAAATGTACAATTTTCCTTTGGCTCCACGTAATTTGCATATGGAAACTCAGCTATTTTTCCATATGTCCTTGCTGGTCACATAGGGTAGTTTACCTGAATTTCAAGTACATCACCTGGGAGAAAATAATGAGCTTTTGTGGTTCTCGATCAATTCTTGTTCAGCCTCCACCGCATCTACACAGGGGAGCAGCAGCCTGGAATCATTGCATTCTTTCTACCGAGAATATACTGTTGGAAGAAGACAGAAATTGACCTATGAGAAAAGGAAGCACATTCTCTCGGACAGAGTATGGCTGGGACAGCAAAGCAATTCCAAAGCCTCCACATCTCTGTTTTGGTGACAGACACCAGGTTAAGAGGTCTGTGTACAAGAGGAGAACAAGCCCTTGAAGGGAGCTCTGAGATGCCCAAGTTTAGGAACCTGTGTTGACCTTGCCCTAGGATTACTCGTCAGTGAGGAGTAATGGGTTGCAGATGAAGGTCCCTGGACTGGAAGAAGGACACGGGTTCAAGACACTGTTCTCCCACATGCCTGTGTGACCTTGGGCAGATGGCATGAAGCTTTGGTTTCCTCATCTCTAAAATGCTGATTATTCTGCCTCCCCCTCCCCTTATACTGAGTTGCCGTGAGGACAAAGTGAGTGACTATACATGGGGACCGAGTACGTATGAAGCAGGGAGCATGTCCCCTTTGACTTTTGCATTCTCCCATCACAGCTTTTGTGGAACTGTACTTTAGTTCTTTGATGACACAAACTGAATGAAATCAATGTACACAATATAGAAAAACAGGAAGTTATTGAATGCAAAACCACCTTTCCAGTTCAGATTAACGGGAAGAGGCTTAGTTCTCATCGCCTTCCTCAAAACTTGACTTTATAGAGTTGCTTAGACTCAGTGGCGTGCTGGAAATGGCTCCTACCAGCTGGGAAGAGCCAATTCTGCACATCTCTTCCCAACTCCATGTTTAGAGTTGTCAAGTTGGTAGCTTGAAATCGGCCATGCTGGAAGTATTTACACCATGGAAATTGGCAGATGCTACTATGATATAATAAAAATATATATATTTAGTCTTTGTCCCTGGTTCCCGGCACAGAGCTTTTAAAACCCTTGGAATTTCCTGAGTAATAGGAGTGAGCTGAGCACCTTCTCTTATTCATAATAAGCTCCTTTCAATCATACCTGAGTTTATGCTAATGAGGAGACTCTTGGTGAGCCCCTAGATAGTTCCAGAATAGAGCTGGTTGCTGGAGGAACCAATCATGTGATTAACTGGAACTTTCAGCCCCACCACTGATCTCTAAGGAGGAGTGAGGGGCTGGAGATTGAGCCAGTCACCAATGGCCAATAATTTAAACAACCACGCCTACATAATGGAACCTCTATGTAAACCCTAAGTGATGGGGTTATGAGAGCTTCTGGGTTGGTGAGTGCATCCACATGCCAGGAGGCTGATGCACCCCAAACTCCACAGGGATAGAAGTTCCTGCACTCGGGACCCTTCCAGACCCCTTCATCTGGCTGTTAATTTGTGTCCTTTAGAATATCCTTTATAATAAACCCATAACAGTAAGTGAAGTTTTCCCTGAGTTTTTTGAGTCATTATAGCAAGTTACCAAACCTAAGGGGGTTGTGGGAACCACCGATTTGTAGCCAAGTTGAACAGAACTGTGGGTAACTGGGGACCTACTACCTGAGTTGTCTCTTAAGTTTTAAATATATTGAAAAATACGAAAAAGGAACAGAAGATGGAGGGCAAAATATCACCTCATTACTAAGGTGGAGGATGTTTAGTGCAAGACCCAAATGGACCTGCTTAATAGGACTCCAGAATTGAACGGACTTGATCCCCTGTCCCAGGCAGTACTACATGGGAGCTCACCCCTGGAGGAAAGGCAGAGAATGTGTGCTCCTAGATGCAGCCGAAAGGAAGGGAGAAAGCAGAACAGAGCTTGCCCAGGTCAATCTTCCAGTACTTACCAGTCAAAGAAGTTACTCAGCTTCTCTTGGATGCGTGGATGCATGGACGGATGGGTGGATGGATAGATGGATAGATGGTGTTATCTTTCTTAAATATGACACTGTTTGTCTTCTTGTGATACATACTAACATCTTTCCATACATCTCTCCAACATCTCTCTATAGCTGAATCTCACTGGAAGTTGTGGGGGAGGGTTCTCATTAATGTCACTTTGCCTTGATTATATTATTCACATTCCCCACTCTGTCCGTGGCTGACTCATATGTCAAAGCATTTGAATGAAAAGTAAACATTTCAGGAAATCACACTGGTCATTGAGCTTGCCTTTCACTAACATCATACCTACCAAAGAGGTTCCAATCCTTTAGCTCATCGGAATCTCCCATTTCCCAGTGACACAGGATGGTGTGCCTGGAGAGGCCATAGAAGCTCCATGCCCCTTCCCATACACCCTGCCCTATTCATCGCCTCCATCTGGCTTCCTGAGTTGTATCCTTTTATAGAAAACCGGTAATCTATTAAGTAAACAGTTTTCCTGAGTTCTGTGAACCACTCTAGTAAATTATCAAACTCACCCAGCTGGTGTCTGCAGAGAATTAGAGAATTGCTTGGTGTGGGAAAAACACATTTGGAGTACAGAAATATTCTGTGAGTAGACAGAACAGAGAAGAGGTTTTATTTTTCTCCTTAGACCCTTCCTGATTGACTTAGTGATATTTTTCTTGGGTCTTCCTGGAGGCTGGACTTTAGCTCAGAAATGAGTGGAGTTGGGAATTGGCAGCCTGGGCAGGGGTGATGGTAGGGGCATTTTTGGCATAGGAGGGTATTTCAGGCATGTATAGCCTCTCATTTCACATACTCCTGGAGAGGCTGCCGCCTTGCATAAGGCAATAACCTCATGTCCTGAGGACGCCGGTCTCAGCCCTGCTGGAAGATGAGACTGGGCTTTTAACAGGATTAGTTATAGCTTGGTTCTCCCTGTCAGGAGATGAAGGTGAATCTGCCAGGTATTTGCAGACTCTTAGACGGAAAGATTAACTTGATTTTTTTTCCTAATTAATTACGTCTGTATGAAAGTGCTTCAAATGCATAATAGAGTAATATGATTTTGTCTGCCTTTAAAATTTGGCCTAATTGCCTATTTTGCTGAGTTTGGATTGCAGGGGAAATAAAGACTTGGATACTTATCTACGTATGATTTTAGTTTCTTTTTTTTTTATTTTATTTTTTTATTTTTTGTTTATTGCAGTAACATTGATTTATAACATTGTAAAAATTTCAGGTGTACATCATTGTACTTCTATTTCTGCATAGATTACATCATGTTCACCACCCAAATACTAATTACAACCCATCACCACACACATGTACTGAATTATCCCTTTCACCCGCCTCCCTCCCCCCTTCCCCTCTGGTAACCACCAATCCAATCTCTGTCCCTATGTGTTTGTTTATTGTTGTTATTATCTACTACTTAATGAAGGAAATCATAAGGTATTTGACCTTCTCCCTCTGACTTATTTCACTTTGTATTATACCCTCAATGTCCATCCATGTTGTCACAAATGGCTGGATGTCATCGTTTCTTATGGCTGAGTAGTATTCCATTGTGTATATATACCACAGCTTCTTTATCCATTCGTCCCTTGATGGGCACTTAGGTTGCTTCCAAGTCTTGGCTATTGTGAATAACGCTGCAGTGAACACAGGGGTGCATGTACCTTTACAAATTGGTGTTTTCAAGTTCTTTGGATAAATACCCAACAGTGGAATAGCTGGATCATATGGTAGTTCTATCCTTGATTTTTTGAGGAATCTCCATACTGTTTTCCATAGTGGCTGCACCAGTTTGCACTCCCACCAGCAGTGTATGAGAGTTCCCTTCTCTCCACATCCTCTCCAACACATGTTGTTTCCTGTCTTGTTAATTATAGCCGTTCTGACGGGTGTGAGGTTATATCTCATTGTAGGTTTGATTTGCATTTCCCTGATAGTTAGTGATTTTGAACATCTTTTCATGTGTCTGTTGGCCATCTGTATATCTTCTTTGGATAAATGTCTGTTCAGGTCTTTTGCCCATTTTTTAATTGGGTTGGTAGTTTTTTTGTTGGTGAGATGCATGAGCTCTTTATATATTTTGGAGATTAAGCCCTTATCAGAAGTATGGTTTGCAAATATCTTCTCCCAATTGTTAGGTTGTCTTTCCGTTTTGTTGATGGTTTCCTTTGCTGTGCAGAAGCTTTTTAGTTTGATGTAGTCCCATTTGTTTATTTTTTCTATTGTTTCTCTTGCCCAGTCAGACGTGGTGTTTGAAAAGATGTTCCTAAGACCGATGTCGAAGAGCGTACTGCCTATGTTTTCTTCTAGAAGTTTCATAGTTTCAGGTCTTACATTCAAGTCTTTAATCCATTTGGAGTTAATTTTTGTGTATGGTGTAAGGTAAGGGTCTACTTTCATTTTTTTGCATATGGCTATCCAGTTTTCCCAACACCATTTGTTGAAGAGACTTTCTTTTCCCCATTGTATGTTCTTGGCTCCTTTGTCAAAGATTAGCTGTCCATTGATGTGTGGGTTTATTTCTGGGCTTTCGATTCTATTCCATTGATCTGTGTGTCTGTTTTTGTGCCAGTACCATGCTGTTTTGGTTACTATAGCTTTGTAGTATATTTTGAAATCAGGGAGTGTGATACCTCCAGCTTTGTTCTTTTTTCTCAGGATTCCTTTAGCTATTCGGGGTCTTTTGTTGTTCCATATAAATTTTAGGATTCTTTGTTCTATTTCTGTGAAAAATGTTGTTGGAACTTTGATAGGGATTGCATTGAATCTATAGATGGCTTTAGGAAGTATGGACATCTTAACTATGTTAATTCTTCCAATCCAAGAGCACAGAATATCTTTCCATTTCTTTGTGTCTTCTTCAATTTCTTTCAGAAATGTTTTATAGTTTTCGGTGTACAGATCTTTCACCTCTTTGGTTAAGTTTATTCCTAGGTATTTTATTCTTTTTGTTGCAATTGTAAATGGGATGGTATTCTTAATTTCTCTTTCTGCTACTTCGTTGTTAGTGTACAGAAATGCAACTGATTTTTGTATGTTGATTTTGTATCCTGCAACTTTACCATATTTGTTTATTACTTCTAAAAGTTTTCTGGTGGATTCTTTAGGGTTTTCTATATATAAAATCATGTCATCTGCAAATAGTGACAGTTTCACTTCTTCCTTTCCAGTTTGGATCCCTTTTATTTCTTTCTCTTGCCTGATTGCTCTGGCTAGGACTTCCAGTACTATGTTAAATAGGAGTGGTGACAGTGGGCATCCTTGCCTGGTTCCTGTTCTTAGAGGGATAGCTTTCAGTTTTTCACCATTGAGGATGATATTAGCTGTGTGTTTCTCATATATGGTCTTTATTATGTCGAGGTACTTTCCTTCTATACCCATTTTATTCAGAGTTTTTATCATAAATGGATGCTGTATCTTGTCAAATGCTTTCTCTGCATCTATTGAGATGATCATGTGATTTTTATTCTTCATTTTATTAATGTGGTGTATTACGTTGATTGATTTGTGAACGTTAAACCATCCCTGGAATAAATCCCACTTAATCATGGTGTATAATCTTTTTAACGTATTGTTGTATGCGATGATTTTAGTTTCTACATATTACAGCAAAAGGTTTTTTTCCTCTTCTTCCCTTCTTTTTGCAAACAAATTGGAACTGTACTAGGGAAGCTCTTAAATGGTCTGTCCAATTTCCAGTCATCACGTTTCCCCAATTATATACTAAGAATAGATCTGGATTTTATTTTATTTTTTAAGATGTGGCTTTAAAATGAAAGTATCCCAAAAGGCTTATAATAAAAAACCACAGTCTCCTGCCCCCTATTTCCGCTCCCCAGAAACTTCTGAACATTTAACTCTTTTCATCTTCTGGTTGCTTCCTGCATTTTTCTCAGTAATATGCTTAGGCCATAATTTTATGATTTATCAGTTTTAAACACTATCCACTTCCTGTTATGCTAGATGAGGAGTTACCTTTATAAATCCCCCAATCCCTTCTTCTCAAGGAGGTTTATTAATATTTTATTTTAAATTACTAGTCACCATTTATATTATCATGACTTTTCAAATTGTGGCAAAGTCCTTAGCGTCCTGGGAAGGCATTTCCTTTCTTCAGTGAAGTGGTTGCAATCATCCCTTTGAGCGGGATGGCAGGCACCTAGCTGAAACAGATACCTTCTCCGGAGAGAAAACCCCTCAACACTGAAGGACATGCAGAGGGCTCCAGGCCACCTCACCAAGAGCTAACCTTAGCACTGTTGCTTCAGACTTGGACTGGGACTTAAACCACTGGACCCTTAATTCTTAGGCCTTCAGACTTGGACTGGGACTTATACCATTGACTCCCCTTCAGACGGACTGAATGACACCACTGGCTTTCCTGGTTCTCCAGCCTGCGGACAGCAGATTGTGGGACTTCTCAGCCTCTATAATTGTGTGAGCTGATTCCTGTAACGAACAAACAAACAAACAAAGAAATCCTACTGATTCTTTTTCTTTGGAGAATCCTGACTAATACATCCCCCAAAGATGTCCATGCCCTAATCTCTTGAACTTGCAAATATGTTACCTTACACGAAACAAAAGGGGCTTTGCAGATGTGATCAAGTTAAGGCTTTGGAGATGGGAGATTATCCTGGATTATCCAGGTGGGTCCGATGTAATCTCCAGGGTCGTTATAAGGAAAAGAGGGAGACAGGAGAGTCAGAGAAGGAGACGTGATGACCGAGTCAGAGATTGAAATGGAGCCACAGGTCAAGGAACATAAGCAGCATCTAGAAGGTGGAAAAGGTAAGAAAACAGATTCCCTGCTAGAACCTCCAGAAAGACTGCAGCCCTTGATTTAGGACACCTTGATTTTAGGATTTCTGACCTCCTGAACTGTTAATAATAAGTTTGTGTTGTTTAAGCCATAGGTTTGTGGTGATTTGCTATAGCAGCAACAGGAAACTAAAAAAAGTCATGGTTCTGTTGCTGTCCCCTGTGTGAGAGGACAAGTTACCTCTCTTCTCTGAGCTTCTATGAAATGGAGACAACAAAGATCCCTCCTTGACCAAACTTTAGTCAGGGTCCACTGAGCCTGCTTCTCGACTAAGCCTCATCCTTGGTCTCCGGAGCCCAGCTGTAGCAAAGAATTTCATTGAGCCAAGTTTTAGCAAGAATCTTGCTAAGTAAGCCAGCTTAGTGGGAAGGCCCCCATCCTTAATATGTAATCAAGTTCCCCTTAATTTTCCATCCACTGACTCTGTTACTGGCTTGTTGACTATAAATCCCCAGTGGCCCTTGCTGTTTTCAGAGTTGAGCTCAGTTCTGTACTGAAATCTCTCTCTCCGACTACAGTAGCTCTAGTAAAATCCATCTTGCCATTCTTAATGAGTGTCTAGTTCAATTTCTCTTTGACAGGGATGATAATAACACCATCCCACTGAGTTCTTAGGAGGATTAAGGGAAATAACATACCTAAGTACTCAGCTGGTACGTGCCCTGGTAGCGTCACAATAAAGAGTGACTTCCTTCCTCTGAACTAGGGATAGAGACGGGCAGAGGACAGTTGCAGCTGGAGAGGTGGAGACGAGGCCAGCCTGGCCAGAGTGCAGTGTCTGTGAAGGGAGCAGCATGAGACAAGACGAGACAGGAGGGTGGGTGCCCGGGAGTCTGGACTTTGTCGGAGCGCGGGGATACAGAACACCATGTCTCCCGTGGAATGCGTTACTTTGCATTAGGGCAGATGGGGTGGGAAGCTGGATCTCTAGTGGCATATGGGGCAGTGAAAGGTTAGTTGGAAGCTGGGAGACCACTGCGGTGGGTAGGGTAGTTATGGTTTCAACTCTGGCCTGAATTCAGGAGGAGGGAATGAGATGAAAGGGAGGTTTGGAAGACAGGAATGACACACTGGAAGACTTCTTCCAATGGGCGATTGCCCTAATATGTGGCAAAGGAGAAGGAAGAACTGAAGGTGATTCCAGTGTGATTGTCCAGCTCTCCAGTTCACTTGACTTCAGAGTCATTTCAGTGGAGGCTGATGACGTACAAGCTCCTATTCAGTGAGGTCTTCCTGAGCACCAGGCACTCTACTAAGCATTTTGCACATTTTTACTTCCACTTAATCCTCTCCTAATCCTCATTTGATAGATGAAGAATCTATCAGTGTTTAATTAACTAAAGCTCATATGGCTAGGAAGTGCTGAGTCAATGGGCTTTACTACGGCATCATCCTGCCTGCCTTTAGAATTAAAATGATAGAAAGCATCCAGACTACTACTCCCTGACCCATCCTAGAAGAGAAAGGCATCCACATTGCAGCAAAGGGATGATTTGGGAATCCAGCATACACCTTAGCTGGTGGGGCCAGTGCTGCCCTATAGGTCTCAGACTACACGCATCTTCAAGGAGAAATCGTGACAGTCATCATGAGCCTTGTCAAGTTATCGAAAGAACCCATCCAAACAGCTTCAGATGGGTCATCAGAGATTGACTGAATGAACAGTGTAACTTTCGGCATGAGAGAGGGGAGCTGTGAATGACAGCAGGACCATTCCAGCTCTCCTGCAGGAGGTTTCCAGAGCAAAGAGCTTGTTCAGGGATAGAGCACAGTTTCAAAATGGGATTTCAGGACACACTTAGGCACAGAACACAGTCATCTGTGATACAGGATATGAAAAGGCAAGTTACATTTACAGTGCTTGCCTCCAACTTAGAAAGTTCTATTCTGTTGCAGGTGAAATGTTCAGTTCTTACTTCTGCCTGCAGATCTTTTGCACTACAGCAGCTTTGTAAATAAGCGCTTTCCCAGAGCAAATGATAAAGAAAATAAATTTTGTTTATGGAATCTACTCTGTCTTATCCTGTGTTAGTCAGGATTCAATCAAAGAAGCAGAACCACTAGGAGAGACACACAATAGGGAGTTCATTATAGGGACAGTACGCAATCGTGGGAGCTGGTTAAACAATCTCTGTGAGGCTGTTGCTTCTGTCTTTGCCGCAGTAGGCCTTCAGGGAGGACAAATGGACATGAAGTGGGGAAAGCAAGGACAAACTGAACCCTTCCAGGAAGAACTGGAAGCTGCATTGCTCTCCCACTGCCCAAGCCTCCACCTTCAGTGATGGAATGGCCTGCCTGAGAAGCTGGTGTATGCCATAGAACTGCACATACAGCTGGTCCTGGGAGGACCAACAGGAGCTGCAGGAGCTGTGGCCAGGCTGTTGCACCTGTCGACAGGTGAGCCAGCAGGTGAGTGACACCATGCATGAGCAGCAACAGCACCTGTGTCCTGCACCGACCTTCTAAGAGCACGGGACATATGGCTGCTGCTTCACCTCTGTCTTCCAAACTTCACTCATATGTCTCCTGTGATGCATGATCCAGACCTACACAATGAAGGGAGTTCTGGGAAACCTAGTTCCACCTAAGCCAAGCTGACACAATCCAGATCCCCCACGGATCCTGTCTGCATTGGGAGAAAGAGCTGATGAAATATTTCTTGGGCTGGCAAACTCTCTTCAATGAAGCAGCAAAATGGTCGGGGCAGTAAGGGGAATAAAGGGAAGTCAACTGGCACATGGAGTCTCTTGGTGGTAGAAATGAGCAGCTGGGAGACCTTAGAGAGAAACCATGGCTCAAACTGGAAATCTCAGCTCTACCACTAACGGGCTCTCTGTGATCTGGAAAATCCCTTAACCTCACTAGGCCTAGAATCCACAAGGGTCAAAGGAGAGGAAGAAAGAAGGACAGAATGAGAAACTGTCCTGTCCTGACTCCTTCACAAAGACCAGGGACCAGAATGCTCCAACTGACCAGGCTTGGGCCACAGGGCATTCCCCATGGAAAATCAAGGTGCTCTCACCAGAAGAGGGGGATGGATGAGGGGCAGGCAAAAACAGGGGATGCCAACTACTCTTGTCCTTTTTTAGAATCAGGTGACAAAACCAATTCATTAGTAAGTTCAGATTTTTTTAATTTAATTATTTTATTGAGGTCACATTGGCTTATAACATTGTATAATTTCAGGTGTACAATATTATGTATTAGTTTCTATATAGACTGCATTGTCTATATAGAATAGTCTGGTTTTTATCCATCATCACACATATATGCCCCTGTACCCCTTTTGCCCTCCCCCCCACCCTCTTCCCCTCTGGTAACCACTAATCTGTTCTCGTTATCCGTGTGTTTATCTTCCAGATATGAGTGAAACCATACGGTGTTTGTCTTTCTCTGTCTGGTTTATTTCACTTAACATAATACCCTCAAGGTCCATCCACATTGTCGCAAATGGCACAATTTTGTCTATTTTGTGGCTGAGTAGTATTCCATTGTATATATATATATATATATATACCACATCTTCTTTATCCATTCATCCCTTGATGGGCACTTGGATTGCTTCCATGTCTTTGCTATTGTGAATAATGCTGCAGTGAACATAGGGGTGCATAAATCTCTTGAATTGCTGATTTCGTCTTCTTTGCATAAACACTCAGTAGTGGGATAGCTGGATTGTATGGTATTTCTATTTTTAATTTTTTGAGAAATCTCCGTACTGTTTTCCATAGTGGCTGCACCAGTTTGCATTCCCGCCAGCAATGTATAAGGGTTCCCTTTTCTCCACATCCTCTCCAACATTTGTTATTTTTTGTCTTTAGTGATTATAGCCATTCTCACGGGTGTGATGTGATATCTCATTGTAGTTTTGATTTGCATTTCCCTAGTAATTAGTGATGTTGAACATCTTTTCATGTGTCTGTTGGCCGTCGGTATATCTTCTTTGGAAAAATGTCTGTTCAGATCCTCTGCCCATTTTTTGATTGGGTTGTTTGTTTTTTGTTGTTGTGTTGTATGAATTCTTCATATATTTTGAAAATTAACTCTTTGTCAGACATATGATTTGCAAATATTTTCTGCCAGTTGGTGGGTTATCTTTTTGTTTTGTTCATGGTTTCCTTCACCTTGCAGAATGCTGGACAGCCATGTGCTAAAGAATGAAAGTAGACCATTATCTTATACCATACACAAAAATTAACTCAAAATGGATTAAAGACTTGAACGCTAGACCTGAAACCGTAAAACTCCTAGAAGAAAATATAGGCAGTACACTCTTTGACATCAGTTTTAGCAGTATCTTTTCGAATACCATGTCTACTCAGGCAAGGGAAACAAAAGAAAAAATAAACAAATGGGACTATATCAGTGTAAATTCAGATTTTTGTTTACCAGATTCACTTGAAGTTAGTTTTCAGTGAGTGTAGAGACTATTGATAAACCCACTGGGCCCCTCACTAGCATTATTAAAAGACTGATAAATCTACTCTGTCCACGTGACCCGCCTGTTCTTCACTCTTCCCCCTTCCCTCTTACTCGAGACCTCTTGCTCTCTCTCCCTACCCATTCTTCCTTTTTTTCTTCTCCTTCTGCTATCTCCCCTCTTTGATTTCCATGTTACATTTCTCTATTCCCACGTCTCTCCTTCTGCCTTTCACCTCCAGCTCCTCCTTCCACCTCCACTCTCTTCTCGCTTCTTCCTCTCTTTTCCTCAAACACTCTGCTGTCTAATGCCAAAGAGTTAAAGAGTTTCAAAAGCCAGTTACTCCTGATTACCCATGTTTGCAATGTGTCTATATTAATAAAACTCTGCCTTTTTTTTTGCAGTAACATTGGTTTATAACATTATGTAGATTTCAAGTGTACATCATTATATTTCAATTTCTGTGTAGATTACATCATGTTCACCGCCCAAAGACTAATTACAAGCCATCACCATACACATGTGCCTAATCACCCCTTTCGCCCTCCTCCCTCCCGTCTTCCCCTCTGGTAACCACCAATTCAATCTCTGTCTCTATGTGATTGTTTGTTGTTTTTATCTTCTGTTTATGAGTGAGATCATATAGCATTTGACTTTCTCCCTCTGACTTATTTCGCTTAGCATAACACCCTCAAGGTCCATCCTTACTGTCACAAATAATAAAACTCAGTTTTTTTTAACTGAGTTAATACACATGTTCTGATTGCAAAGGTGTGGCACCTCTGAGTTCCTTAATGTCCCCTCAAGAGCCACAGCAGATTCCCAACCATCCTGTGTGCAGGAGTCTTCCCAGCATAATGCAATGTGGAGCTCAATACCTGGCCCTCCATGCTGGGGGGAGCATGAAGAAGTACATGATGGGAGTTCTGTCTTCAAAGTCATTGCCGTCCAAGGAGCTAAGACCTACAGATGGGGTGGCCATGCATCCCATTTGCCCAGGACTGCCCTAGTTTTCACCTATGGTTCTTGCATAATTATTAATAACACTAATTTTTCCTCTAAAAAGGCCCAGGTTTAGATGACAAATTGTACAGGAGACTGGGTTCTTGTTCTAACTCAGCCACTAACTTGGGGAGAATTTGGAAAAGTCCCTTCAGATCTCTGGACCTCATCTGAAACTGACGTGTTGGAACCAGAGCCTTCGCTGACTCATTGGATCATTCATTCATTCAGCAAATAGTTATTGACTTCCTACTGCACTTCAGATGGTGCGTGCGTAGCTTGGGCAGATTTAGATGATGGTGTGAGAATGTCCCAGCTTCTCCTTGCTTTTGTCTGCTCAGTGGAATTCTGGCTTGGTCCACTTGGTAGGTCTCTTTTCCCCCATCCTTCGAGGGTTTGCCAGACTGATTTTGGGGAAGAATGGGCAATGAAAAGAGGAAAGAGGAAGACGATGGAGGTGAAAGCAGGAAGAGCTGTTTGGGAGAAGATTGCTGAGTAAGGGGGCATCAGCACCCATGGGATACTGAAGGCAGCCTACCACAGAGTGAAAGGGGGTTGGAAGAAGTACTGCTGGAGACTTGGATCTCTGTTATGGTATCTGAGATATACCAGGGAAGAACTTGAATATTTGGATACTACTTTTGGTTGTTTTGACTTGTTATTTTAGACTGAACCATATAGATGCTGGAGAAGCAAAGAGGAATAATGTTAAGTTTGTTCCTTCAGGAGCCCTTGGTCTAGCAAGGGTGGTGTTTTCTCAAATCTGTCCAGCTTGAAGAATCCATGACCAATGAGCCAAAGAGCTAGAGGAATTCAAAGAGGACAGAGATAAATGTGGCTGAAGGAATTTGGTGGAAACTCAACTGAGTCGTGAAAAATGGGCCACATTTGGATAGATGCGTTTCTTCTTCCATACTTGGGTAGATTGAAATGGAGCACTTTGTACAGATAAATGGTCTGTTTCCCATTCTCTAAGTGCTCATGAAGTCAATCTCAATGCCTCCCCTCACCTCTGGGAACAGTAAATCTCACCACACATTGTCCTCTCTCCTGAACAGTGTAACAGCATCAAGGCCAAGTGGCTCAACCTGGCAACTTCCAAAGCATTGCTCTTATAACGTTTTCCACTTCAGCACTACGGCAGATCAACAGACACTATTTTCACTATCTCTTTAAAATTATTTAGCCATGAAGGAAGGCAACTTACAGACCACAACATTGTCTTTTTTATCACTGCACTTTAGGTGAAATAAAATTTTGCTAGGAAAATTGCTAAGAGTAAGTTAAGAAAATGGAACTAAAAATCTCTAATGGTTAATGCACCTTTAATGATGGAAGGTGTTTATTTCGGTGAGGTAAATTTCTAACTTTAAATATGAAATTACTTGCTTCTGGAACTGGTTTTGTGCTTACGTCCTTATGGGAAATGAAAAACCAGAGTAGAAAACAGTTTTTGAGATTGTTAGTTAAAAATAGCATCTCCCATTGCAACCGGTAACTGTACTACTAGATTTTTAAATGTTCCTGAAGAAAATCAGCAAAAATCAACAAAATGGGATTGTTAATGGAAGCTAATTAGGTGTGTTTTCTTGAAATTCCTAGACAGTGCATTTTCCTTTTCATTGAAATGGACCTCCATTGAAATGGAGGGCATGAGATGGGGCTACTACACAGAGAATAATATATTTAAATCATGAGTGTACGGGAGCTTCAGAATGTCTGTCTGTCTGTCCTTCCAAGGTGAAGATTAGAGAAGAAAGGAGATAAGACATGTGTCCTGGACCCAGATTGTCACCTTCACCAAGATTGTGCAGTATAAATCCTGCTTTAAGCACACCACTGGGCTCTTTTAGGCCAGCAGTTGAATTCTTTCTCAAACTATTAAACTAATTTCTCAGTTTCTTCTGTTGCTATTTTTTAATGTCAATTCTTCATCCTGCCTCTCTTTAGTTTGGCCGTCTGCCTAAATCTTTAATTCAAAAATTACCTTCAATGGGGCAGGCCTGGTGGTGCAGTGGTTAAGTTCACGTGCTCTGCTTCGTCGGCCTGGGGTTCGTGGGTTCAGATCTTGGGAGTGGACTTACACACCACTTGTCAAGCCATGCTGTGGTGGCATCCCACATACAAAATAGAAGAAGATTGGCGCAGATGCTAGCTCAGGGATAATCTTCTTCAAGCAAAAAGAGGAAGATTGGCAACAGATGTTAGCTCAGGGCCAGTCTTGCTCACCAAAAAAAAAAAAAAAAAAAAAAAATCACCTTCAATCAGAAGCAGCTATCAGCTAAAACTCCAACATTTTAAATAAATGAGAAGTGCCATGTTGGGGAAAGATGTAGTTTGCTAAGCAGAGACTTCACCAGATAGAGATAGGGACATACTCTTAGGTACATCCTATCATTGTGTGTTGGAAACGGCTTTTAGCTTTGATTGCAACAATTTTGTAAAACTGTTCTATTTTGGTCAACACTAGGACAAGTTCTTCTGGGTGGAATGTGATATTTATGGAAACAAATTTGAATTATTTCCTAATAGCTGAAGAATGAATAGTTTGTGGTATCTTTTGTTATTGGGCCAGAGATCTCCCGTGAGTTCCTCTTTCTACATAAGATGCCACCATGAAAGCGCCATTAACTCTTGCAGAACATGAAGATAACTTGTTTCTTTTTCCCTTGTAAATTGTAACCTTACTATGATGGAGTATATAGTGAATGTTTAGGAAGCTAGCATTTTATTTACTAAATGTATGTTTTAATGTTTGTTTCAAATGTTCGCTCCAGCTAATGGTCATGTTTTCCTTACTAAGTAGCAACACTTTGTGTAATAATCTTTCATTTTAAAAAAAGAGACTATTAGAAAAAGTGACTGGCCTTCAATTCACTGAGCTGATTGGACTTCAGGTTCTGGTTAACAAACAGTGGTAAAAAGGCTGGGGGCTGATTCATCCCAGCCACCCATCCTGATTCCCCAGCACCCAGAGTCCAGGAAGGTCTAGGAGACACAACCTATTTACAGCTGCCGTGCATCATTTGAGCATTTCCCTGCAGGAGAGGATGTTAAGGACAGGAGTGAGGACCCGGGGTGTTGTCAGCTCCGTGAGGCAGGGCTCACTGCTCTATTCTCAAAACCAGGTGGCACTGAGAAAGTTCTCAGCCAATATTTGATAACTGATTCTGTTCTGGCCATTTTATCATTTGCTGGTGGATCTGGGGCAATTCCAATTATGGAACACGGTGACTTCCTAAGGGTTTCCATGAAGTTTGCTTTGTGCATCTTCTTATGTTGAGTGTCTCCAAAGCACAAGTCTTGGGCATTTCAGCAACTACCATATTGAGGTTTCTTGACTATTGGGACATTGGCCTGCTGTCCTCCATTCCCAGGCCTCCCTCCCCAAATTTGGTAGGTTAAACTAGCTGTACAAGGGTAACACCTTTATATGATGGGGTTGGTATGGTAGAAAAACATTTAAGAAGAAAAAGAAATCCTCACCAGTAGTAACTAAAACTATGCTGTTGGCACGGTTTTGGTGTCCAGGCACCTCTAAGCTGCCTGGCACCTGGTGAGCATTAGCAGCACTAAATCTCCCCTTCCCTCATTCAGGAAGATAGGATGGCCCGTTCCATGCTTGTTCCCTATATCACTCCAACCAAGCTCTGCCGGATACTAGAATCTGGAAGAGCCTCTCCAATCACTTGGCAGTGGCAAGTAAACTGGCCATCTTTGTTCTTCCACTTGGGAGACTGTAAGTATGGCGTGAAATTCCCACCTCTGTATCCCACCTCTTGGGGTGGGGTGGAATCACAGCGAGACCAAGAAGGCAGAAGCATGGGGCAAGCCCAGGTCCTGGGACGGTGACTCTACATCTGGAGATAAAAATAATTTGGCTGGAAACTCAGAGTTTGTTGGAGGTGCAAGGAGACTCCCAGGGAATGTGCAAAAGATGGAAAGTTTAGTGGATACACACATGGAGTATTGCCAGGCCAGGAAGTTCACCTGAGCTATTGTCCATGTGGGTTGAATTCAATCTCTATGAAAGTCCAATTTCTGTCTTGCTAACCTAGTCCACTATTTAGAGATTTAATTGTTACCAGAGTGAACTTACCATTTCAGATATTTACCATAAATACCATTTCAGGTACCTATGGCCCACAATACTTTTAAGGACTATAAAAATGCTTTAATTTCTTTTAAAGTCAGAAGAAAAATGAATAATAATGAATCCAGCCTTGTGTATATTTGTCTTTGTACCAACATAGTCATAAAATCTACTTTTTAATTTTTTTTTTCATTGAAGAAGGAACATATGAAGGCAAAAGTGCCTAGGGCCCACAAAAGTCATAATTGACACTGATTATCCCCGTCATGCTGAGCAGAGATTCTGATCAAAACATTTGGAAATAGCATTTACGAGGCGAATTAAGGAGTGATGTGTGTTTAATTTGGAGAATGTCCTATCATCTAAGGTAGTTCTGTTGGAGTGGGGGAGATTCTATAAGAACAGAAAAGGCATCTGTCTGGGTTTTAGAGTTCTAGTTTAGTCAGTTTTAGAGATTACACTGCTTTGATTTTCTATACCAAGGAGCCTACAGAGTTGAGGAGTCATTTTGTTCCTCCCAGTGGCTTGGAGCAGCCAGAGAAGCCAAGCAATGGCTGGGTTGGGGTTGGTCTTGTCAAGAATTTGAGCCAGAGCAAAGAGCACACTTGGAACTCCAAGCTGGAGGGAAAATGCTTTAAATGCTGCAGAGTCTTTCATGACCTGTAAGCAGATGCTCATGAGGGAGAAAAAGATGTAGGGAGAGGATGACTTGACTTTGCTTCTGTTCTAGGACCTGCAAGCCTCTGACCTCCTTGTATTTGGTAGGATAAATTTAAGTTGGCAGGGGTCTTGTGGATAAAGGATGTTTTCTCTTTCAAAACAAAACAAAGAGCAAGCAAACTTCTCCTCCCTTGCCTGGTCTGCTGCAGATGGCCATTGGAGTTGAGTTGTCCATGCTGCTTTGGCCTGATGCAAGGGGAAAGGAATAAGCATGAGTATCTAAATCAATCTCAGAAGACAAAGAGCCCAGGATTATTCAAACCAATGTCTTTGGCTCAATTTTTTTCCCGTAGAGATACACATGCTTAATGATTCTTCACGGCACCAAATTTTTTTTTAATATCAAAAGTTTAAGGAAATAGTTGTTTCACAAGTGGTAACTGAGCTTACAAGGTTGTTGTTCAGCTGATCTGAGATAGCCTATGGGAAAACCCTTTGAAATCACTAAACCAATAAGGAGATTTGAAGGTCTAGGGTAAGAGTTATACACCAAGTTTTCCAGTTTCACAACCGGCTAATGTCAGCTCCCTAGTTCCGCTACAATCTTATTGCTCCAATGAGCTGTGTTGCCTCTTTGTGCTACTTTGAAATCAGCTAGGGTGTTACAAATTTTATACTCTCTTTTTCCACGTGATAGCCACAAAGCCCAGTGCTATAGTTGAAGAGGTTTTGAGACAGAGGCCCGTGGCTGGCTACAGGGACTGTGAAGTGTGTTATAGAAGCAGGTAACTTTTTTATTTATTTGATGAGATTGATCTGTGAGTCATAGATTACAGTTATAAATCATAAGCCAATGCATATGGTACCACCTTAGGAATAGTTAAGCTTTCCATGGGCACCTAGTTTTCTTTTACTGTATGGACTGTATTAGGAATGTTTTCAGCTGAAAGTAGCATACTCAATTAACAGCAGTTTGAGTAACTCACATATCAAGAGGGCTGGAGGTAGGAAGCCCAGTATTGGTCAGAGACTTGGGCCTTTTTGTCCTTAGGCTTGTTGCTTCATGGTCACAAGATGGCTGCCACAGCTTCAACTTTCATCTTATCATTCAAGGCAGAAAGAAGGCAGGACAGGTGATAATCAGAAAAGCAAAAAGTTACCCAGAAGCTCCTAACAGACATCAGCTTTCGTTTTTTTAGGGAAAATGTCTTGGGAGGAAAACCAGAAGAGACCAGAAATACAAAAGCTAAGGGAGGAGAGAGGGACAAGGAGGAGGAATTCCAGCATGAGGAATACACAGCATTATATACAATACATCTTGGGCTAAATTTTGTGGTTCAAACCATGTCGTGGGAACTTGGAGAAAAGGAAGGGTGGAGTCACAATGAAGGGTGATGAGAGAAGATGCGAGTTGAGCTGGAATTTGAAGAACAGCTAGATTTTAAGAAGCCTAATTGAAAGAGCTGGGGTGAAAAAAACCAGTGGGGATAGAATGGGAATGTATTCACTGATGGGATATTAGTATAAAACAAAAGGATCTTGATATTCAGTATCTACAAGAATACCAAAATATGGTGATGCTGGAAAATGAGATACAATGGGGTCTGCTCAGTTCTTCTCTCTTTCTGATCTCTGTGATTATCAAAACCATTTTTGCTGCTGCTCTGAACCAGGTGTTGGTGTCCATTAAGGGAGGGTATTAATCAGCTATGGCTTTATTAATGCTGCGTAATAATCAACTCTAAAATCTCAATGGCCTACAACAATACAGGAGTCCCTCCTTATCCATGGTTTTGCTTTCTGTGGTTTCAGTTACCTGCAGTCAACAGCAGTCCGAGAATATTAAATGAAAAATTCCAAAAATAAACAATTCATAAATTTTAAATTGCTCACTGTTCTGAGTAGCGTGATGAAATCTCGCCCTAACCTGCTTGGTCCTGCCCCAGCCGTGAATCATCCCTTCGTCCAGCGTGTCCACACTTTGTATGCTACCCCTCCCCCGATCCCCACCTCAGTAACCAGCTCAGTTATCAGATTGACTGTCTCGGTAACACAGTGCTGGTGGTCTGGTAACCCTTATTTTACGTAATGGCCCCATGCGCAAGAGTAGTGATGCTGGCAATTTGGATATCCCAAAGAGAAGCTGTAAAGTGCTTCCTTTAAGGGAAAAGGTGAAAGTTCTCGACTTAGCAAAGAAAGAAAAAAAATCATACGCTGAGATTGCTAAGATCTATGGTAAGAACAAATCTTCTATCCGTGAAACTGTGAAGAAAGAAAAAGAAACTTGTATTGGTTTTGCTGTCGCACCTCAAGTACATATGTATAGGAAAAAACATAATGTATGTAGGTTTCAGTACTATCTGTGGTTTCAGGCATCCACGGGGGGTCTTGGAACATATGCCCCACAGATAACGGGGGCCTACTATACATGTTTAATTCACTCTCACAGATCCGAAGGTTAGCTATGACTAAATTGAATTTGACTGAGCTTGGCTAGACTGTGGCTTGGGTTTAAGTCTACTCCACAAGTCTCCTCATCCTGGGGCCAGTGGCTACCTGAGACATGCTCTTGTCATGATAAAGGACAGAACCAAAGGGGCCAAGGGAGACCACCTAAACACATTTAAAGCCTCTGCTTGCATGATGTCTGTTCACGTGCCATTGGCCAAAGTCATAAGGCCAAGCCCAACATCAGTGGGCTGGGAAGTGCACACCTTCTCAGATGAGGGAGGGGAGAAGGAATATTTGGTGACCAATAATAAGTCATCCAAGAGGGGAGAGTGAAGGGAAGGTGAAGAGCATGTGGAACAGGACTGTCGTGCAGCCATTCGCAAAGAGCCTGCCCAGAGCCAGTGTGTCCTTACCAAACAGACATTGCTGAGCCCCTGGCCAGCGCCAGGCACTGCACTGGGTACTGGGAATACAATAGATGAATGATTAAGGTGCATTCCCCAGTGGCTAAAATGTCACCAAATTACATAGCCCTTAAAAATAAAGAGGTGATTTAAATGGGAGCAAGGGAGGGATGTTTTCAACTCTTCACTGTTGGGTGGCAGCCACCAACCCTTCCGGCTCCTTCCAGATGTCAGCTGCTTCCCAGTGCCAGGGAGTCAAGCACAGGGACTCCAAGTAAGTGCCCCCCACGAGCTGCATGTGGCAATTAAGCCATCAGCCGCTGCAGAAGCCTGCACTCTGGTTGTGCTTCTCTCCAACAGAAAATGAATCAAATTACAGGGAAGGCTCCTGCCCCCCACCCCCCCCCGCCCCGGCACTGTTATTCATGCCACGGAAATGCAGCAGCGATTTCTCTAAAGAGCTAATTGCCAATTTTAACACAGTAAACTTGAAAATCCATGTATGGATTTTGCCCAAGAGACTGAGCATGGCTCACAGAGCAGACCTCAACACGTTGAGCAGGGCCTGTGGGATGTCACAGGAGAATCAATGTCACAGCCAGAATCCTTGGAGATGTCTCACTTCGTAATGATCCATCCTGAAGATGTAGACTTTTCCTTCCTCTTTTACCTTCTAGCACTACCTGATCCCTCAGGGAGCTGAAAGGGTCTGGGGGCCTCATTCCTGGGGCCATCTTTCCAGGGGCAGTGCACACTAGATGCACACACCTGTGGGCTTGAGGAGTAGCCAAGGGCCCCTGCTAAGAGCTGGGTAGAAGAAGCTTGGACCACAGACACCTGGAAGCAAGGTCCTTCTTGGTGTGGGTTGTAGCTGAGGGTGGAAGAGAATAGGTGTGGGCCACAAGTACGGAGTCAGTTTTCTTAGCACCATCATATTCTAGCTCAGAAACCCAAGGAATACAAGAATTCTGACGCTGAACCTGGCCTTCCAGGTGGCTATAGAGATATATATGTCATGGCAAAAGATAGAACAGTTTATTTACAGTCTGTTAGCTCGATTTATAACTTTAAATATTTAGACAAATAGTTTGAGGGCCTCTATTTGTATTCTTTCACCAAGCCCCACAAATGTCTGAGATGGGCCTGTGGTCTAGGGACATGGAAGGGGCAGGTCAGTACCCACTTGGTTGTCCATCAAGTGTCTGTGATGAGAAATCACAAGGGGCGTCTCCCAAAGCATTTCAGGTTTGGCTCGTTTACTCTGGGGCCCCCCTTCAGCCAGCTGCCAGCTCATGATTAGTCTTTCAATGCCCTATTCAGCCCAAATCATATTTATTCATTTCTTTTCATAGGCATGGTTTTCCAATTCCAGAATTTCATCTGAACTACACTGTGTACCTCATTCATTTATTTCAAATTTCCTGTACATTCAAAATGACACAAAATCACCTGCACGGACCGCTTTTTTTATTAACAGTGGGAGAAGAGGCAAATTGAAGCAAGGATTTATCAGTCATGAGAACCCTTCTAGTCAAAGAGCAAAGAATGAAAATGATCAGAGCAAGATTTCTGGGGATAAGGGGATGAGGGGGTGGAGTCTGGAGAAGGGCATTTTGCAGGAGAAGCCTGAGAATGTCAGTGGAGCCCCTTTAAAAAGCTTTGTTCTATTTTGACTCATAGGACACTTACAATATTGGGTTGACTTATTTATATGACCGAATATAAAACAACAAGAGTGAAAGTACTGATGACCCAAGATTAGATGTTTCTGGGTAGGAATCCAAAGGAAGTATTGTCGAGGGCAGAGATACACTTTGTATAAAGTAAAGGCAAGATGTAGACAAACTTTCATGACCATCAATCTGTGAACTCTTGCTACTCAAGGTGTGGGCCTCAGACCAGCAGCATCGACATCATCTGACCTTGTTAGACATGCAGAGTCTCAGATCCCCCTTCCTCCCCGAGACCTGCCAAACCGGAATCTGCTCTCTAACAAGATCTGCAGTGATTCCCATGCACGTTAAAATATGAGCAGGGCTGCTGACAGTCCTCTGAGATGCTTGTGTTTCAGCTCTGACTGCTTTGAGCAGACTATAAAAATAAGAGAGCCATTGGCTGGAAACCACTCCTTCCACTTTCCCTCACTATTTTGCTCCTAGCCCTGTATATGTCTCTACACCACTTCTAACCCTACTGCTGGAGATCCTGGGCTACCTGGGCAGCCAGGTGGAGGTGTTCCTAGAGGCTTTGTGAGGGTCAGGCTGATGAGTCAGCCATGACTCTCTACCACAGAAATTTTCACCCCCATCATTACATTCTTTCTCAACATAAGACCCTCACTGTAACAACCAAACCTCACATTACAATCATCTGACAGCTTTTAACAAAGCAGAAGAGATGATCAAAGCGGCAGCAATACTATGCAAAGATTCAAGTGCCTTCATGCCACAAAAAGTTTTAAGAAAGATGCCCTTCATTTTGAGCTCAGTTCAAAAGTCCTTGGAACAGTGAAGAATGCCTATTTTTGCTCCAGGGAAATTTTACTCAAAAAGGTGGAAGGCGCCTCCAATCTAAATCTCCTTTAACTCATGTTTTAATGAGTTAATCCAGCCTTTGCAGAAAAGTCCACTCAATTCAACTTTTATAAGATTAGTTTTATATTATTTGCTTTTTTCTACTTAATAAATCTTTGTTGTGTATATATGTGTATGTGAGTTGAGTGTGTTCTGTGCATTTTGTTTTATTGTCATCAATTTTTGTGAAATAAATGGATTTCCAGAAACAGAACTCCAGTTTATAACTTTGTGCCTCTAGGAAATAAGTGTATGATTTATGAAGTGTTGATTTGCAGCCGTGGTTCAGGAATTTAATTAACTCATAAGTCAGGTGAGTTGTGCTTCCTTTCCTAGCCCAGAGCCAGTCCCCCTTCGGGTGTGGGTGTGCTGAGCATGAATAGGGCTCCCCAGGAACTCTGCCTGGGAAGCAATGGGGCCATTTGGGAAGCACCAAGGCCCTGGAGCAGGATGGCAGGGTCAGGAGTCTGAGGCCACCTTTTGCTAGCTGTGTCTTCCTCTCTAGCTTGTTATTTCTAAAATGGAGATATTGGTCAATTCAGTTACGGGTAAATGAGATGATTGACGTGAAGTGTTCATCACAGCGCCCAGCACTTAATAAATGTGCAGTAGGTATGAGTCATTAGCTACCCCTCCCTGGGGGTCAAAAGCCGTGTGTAAAAGAGAAAACCGGGGTTTCCCCCCCTGCTAGGCATGATCCTGGATGGATACTCATTCCTGGAACTGAAATCTTATGGCACAGGTCTTGACAAAATAGGACCACTGGGGAGTCTAAGCCTTATTCTTCTCTGGGAGTGACCAGTGGCAGATGGCATCCAAGTGTCCTTTGGCCCTTCCAAACATCTAGGCTGCCACTTGTGCTGTGTGGTCATGCCAGTGCCTTCCAGGGATTACAGAACATTGAGTGAGCACCTGGATGGGGCCTCAGGAGAAGGAGCTTTGTAAACTTCATGGCTTTTGGCAGGAAGTGATCAAGACCTTTCCCCGTGGCTGGGCCCACACACATCTCACTATCAAACACCCCCTGGGGCATCTGAGTTTAAAAATAGTCTAGAGTTGCTGAGATGTGGATCTCACCGAGGCAGGGTTCTCAGTGTCTCCGTGCAGTGGTTAGCACACAAATCCTGTAGCAACCAAGCCTCAGGGCGTTTGCTTAATTCTCCAGCTGTCTCCACTGAGAGGCAAACCACTGTGGGAAGCAGAAAGGGAGCCTTTTGGGGAGCTGGAATGTTCTATATCTCAACCCAAGTAGTGATCACATGAGTGAATCCGTTTGCAAAAACATTCATTGAGCTCTGTACTTAAGATGTGTGCAGTTCATCCACTGTACTATACATATGTAATTATACTTCAACTAAAAAATTTAAAGAAAAATAAGAAGACCTAGAGAAGCTGTGAAAATCACCAGGCAGCATACAAACACCTGAAGCAGTGAGTGCAGACCATCAGAGAGGGGAAAATTACCTTTTGCTTCTGAAGAAGAAATGAGAGACATCAGAGTGCTTATCGCAGAGCCTCTGGAAGCTTCGCTTTCACTTTTATTTCTGATTTTCATGGATTTGGCTTTTGACCTTAATTGAAAGCCAGTGGCCAAGTTAACAGCAAAGAGAGGTGAGCTCATTGCTTCTCCGACAATCTGTTCCAACTAGACACTGAAGACAGTTCCTCTCCACTCGAGTAATCGCCACCAAATTACTTCAAGAAGGGCGTGGAATCACAGCCGACAGGAGCTCTGATGAATTCCGCATCGGAAATCATTAAGCGCCTTGGCAGCTACTGAAGCATTTGCTGTTAGAAATCCTTTGCCCCAGACACAAATGGCGGGTTATAAATTATTTATGGACCCAATTAGGGACATAATTGGAGTGATCTGGCTGGTTGCCATAGTACTAAGGCATCTAAAGTTTTTCATCTTTCAGTTAAACTTTTTTCTGCTTTCTGTTACTTTTTGACATCCTAATCTGCTCTCCAGAGGTCTGTAAAAAGTGTTCATGATTCTTTCACAAATGTGTATAAAATTTAGCTTTAGAAAAGAGTCATTGACTCTCGGGGAATTAATCCCACTTTTGCTTCATCATGCTCCCACAAGAATTAGCAAAAAGCACTGAGCTCAAATCACTTATAAAGAAATGGCTTTGGTGTGTTTAAGAAGCCTCCTTCCTGCTCCAGTGCCGCATCAGGGGCATTCACATCCCTTCTCTCTGTCCTCACGGCCTGTCTTCTTGCTGCTGAGCTTTGTGAGACGCCCCAGTCCCTACAGTGGTGTCCCTTGACTTAAATTAGCTCCGCTGGGTTTGGATTTCTTGCACCAAACTGTCCCTATGACACAGAGTGAGCTTAGTTAATCCCTCCAAAATAAATAATTTGGTCCTACCCCATTAAAGAGTCAAGCTTCTTCATCTTTTTAGTGCTCAGTCCCATACTGACACACTCAGTGCTTTCCATGCCTACCTCAATCACTGGACACCTGCCCACTCAGGAACGTCCTAGCCCATGTGGATTTCCATGGTCACTGGCTGGCTGTGTCTTTGTCTGGACCTCTCTTTCCCATGAATTCCCTATAATTCCTGTTACCTGCCTGGTTGGCTCTGCAGGGTCCAGAGTCACTAAGGATGACCATTTCTGATGTAAAGACCTGGAAAAAATGTGTTGGCCCCTTAGACAGCTCCTCACCAACGGGTCATTTCCTAGGTGTGGCCGTCAGGCTGCCAGCTCAAAAATTTGGTCTTCTTATTGTCCCAGAGGTGATGGAACTAAGGAATGGAACTCATATCTACAAGGCCAGAGGGACTGCCCTCTTAGGACAGAATGCCACTGCATTCGTTTTGTCTCTGCAGCCTAGCTACATGGGAAACCCAAATGCCTCCTGAGAAGCTTGGGCCTAGAGCAAGGCGTTTGGTCTGGATAACAGGAAGGCTGCCTGGCACCAGGCTAGGATGGCCTCTGCAGCCATCCCTGGAAGAGGGTCCTGGTGATGGGCGGCACAGGCCTTCTGTGGATATTGCCAGCCCTTGTCTCTGGGCCCTGCTTTTTCCACGCTCCCATCTCTGTTCGAATCCATCAACCCAGGCTGGTTAACACCATCATTCTTTAGAAATGTTAATAACAGTGTGGTAGATGCTGTGACTTGCTGCCCAGACCCACCTTCAGAAGCAAGGCACTCAATCCCCCAGCTGCTGATGTGTCCCTTGCTGAGGGCTCACAGCTGAGTCCCTCCCTGGGAAGCTGCCTTACCCAAGGTCATATTCCCTCCCTAGGAACATCCAGCATCTGATGACCGGTCCACGCATAGCTATAAAAACCCACCCCCTCATCGCAACTCACACTGAAGGGCCGTGCCGGCTCCAGAGCTGCCCCTGAGGTTGGCTGAGGCCTTTGTTACAGCCGCGACACTACTCAACTTCTCCACCCGCCCTCTTCACTCCCTCATAGGTGTCAATCCTCCAACACGCAGTTCTTGTCTCAGAGTCTGTTTCCTGGAAAACATGATCTAAGACAACTGCCACTCTGATACCAAGCCTGATGGACTAAACTGACGTTTCCACGTCTGCTCAGGCCAGCATATGTGCATTTATCTCATAGTTAAACTAACAGTTACAATCTATCATTCCTTCCTTTCATACTCTGGTGGGGGCACCCCTCAATGTTGGCTCCTGTGTATATCTAGGAACCCTGTCTGTATTTCAGGCTCACTAACTCCCTACCCACATGGCTTCGGACAAGTTACTTAACTTTTCTGTGCTTCAGATTCTTCATCCGTAGGATGGAGTTCAAAAGAACGTCCTCCTACAGACAGTGAGTTTTGAATGAGATAGCAACTAGACATGTGGTAGGCGGTGAATGTGTTTGTCACATAAGTGAAGGAACGAATGAATAGTATTAACAGTGTTAACTTGATAAGGCAGCCAATTCTTCTTGTGGGACTGGAACCAAAGGGTTAAGGCTGAGGTTGCACTTAGGCATTTATTGATTTGTTCATCCATTCATTAATTCATTCAGTCACTCCTCCATTCAACAAATATTATTTGAGCACCATGCTTGATGAATGACACAAGGAACACAGAATTCCTATTCTCGCATATAGTTGGGGGATAGTAGACCTTACATTCTTAAAACATTTTAAGGTTTATGAAATGTTTTTATACCTATTATCTCATTAATATTTACAACAACTTGGTGAAGTCAGGACTATTATTTACATTTTCAGGTGCCGTTAAACGATTTGCTCAAAACTTTGTAGGAAGAAGTAGTATCTGGAATCTATTGTTTTGAACGCAGGCCCAGAGGGCTTTCCATGACCACATTTCAGGCTCCAGACGGACAGATGTGAAAAATTAAACAGTGTGTAATTAAGTGCCAAGTGATTGAGCCAAAAAACATTGCAGGCAGACAATAAGTGGTGAGAGAGTTATGTGAGAGATGGATTCCAGCATTTCTCCTGCTTTCCTGTCACAGCTGTGGTGGAAACCACCCATTTGTAATGTCCACCTCCCTGCGGTGCCCATGCCCACACTCCCCTTACCAAACCACCAAAATGAAATCTGGAATCTGGGCTCATTTTTTAATTGATGTATCCTCATCTTCTTAGCCTTTCCCACAAGTTAACCTGGCATTTTAGTTCAAAAGTCTGTGATCTCAATAACCATGCAATAGCCCTAGCTTAGCAATAAAAGGTGAAGGCCAAAAGCTGAAAGGTTTCAATAAAGTCAAAAGATAGTTTCAGTGGAGTCTTTAATAGGAGGTGGTGGTTAGAGGATGGGATGTTTGAAGCTGCCATTCCAGAAGTCATGATGTAGGGTTTGACGCTAGGAATGGATGTCCTAGTTGAAATGGAGAAGTGTTTGGGGATGATTAAGTCAAGGTGGTGGATGATTCGTCCATATGGAAGTGGAATCATCCAGAATGAAGCAAATGTTGAAAGGAGAAGACCATGAAAACAGAACCCATCTTCTTTGGCAAATGAGAGAAAGTGATGAGGATGTTGGTGAATTATAACAATGAAGAAGAAGAGAGAAAAGAAAAATGGAGTGACCCCCAAAGGAACAGGGGCTTTCCAGAAGAAATGGTTGGTATGTGGAAATAGGAATCAAGAAGAACCCTAACTCCTCTCCCGGCCCTGAAGAACTTGTGCTGTGTAAGGGGAAAATAAAGAAATAAAAACCAGCCTCCACTTTAGAGAGCTGTGAGGGAAAGAGAGTCCTTGAGGGAGAGCTCATTTAAGGGCAGAAGGAAGAAGGAATGATTTGAGAAGGTGTTGATGACAGGAAACTTCGCTGGCATACCAGAGGATATGGAGGAAGGCTTTGGGATGGAGAGGCATTTGGAGGATTGGTCCGTATTAGGGAATGGACTCAACAGTACAAGGATGAGTATGAGTGATGGTGGCTGCTGCTGAGATGTGACTTAGGACTCACCCTGAGGCCCAGATACATGGAGCCAGCTGTCCACTGGGTTTCTCTCCCTGGATGTCCTCAAACACATCTTCTTCCTCTTCCTCCTCCCTTCCCCATATCAATTTGCCCTTCCATCTCAGTCGACGACATCCCATTCAAGTCAGAGTTTTAAAAATGAGAATTATCCATCATAGATTTATCTTTCTTCCTCTCATCCTCACAGGAAACATCACCAACTCTTGTTGCTTTCACCTCTTGAATATTTATTGACTATATCCCCTCTTCTCCATTCCTGCTATTCTCTCATCATTCCCTGTCCAGATTGCTAGTTGCCTCCAGCCTTGCCCATCTCAAATGCCTCCTACACTATTGCCGGAGTGACCTGTTGAAAACATGAATCCGACCCGTTACTACTGCCTTTGAAAGTCCACTGGCTCCCTGCGGATGATGCCGGGGACTCTCAGTAGAACACACACAAGGCCTCCATGACCTGACACCGCTCACCTCTCCAATCTCATTTCCACCAACTCTCCAATGTGCACTTTCTTATCTAGAAATATCAAATTGCTTGGGATTACCCCAAACTCCACACAGTTCCCTACTCCAGATCTTGCCCATGTTCTTCCTGTGCCTTGTGGGAGCTGGCTCTTTTGGATGTGAAGAACAAAGACATAGTAGGGTTGTCTTGGGAAAGGTGTTATCCTCTATTGCAATGGAATTTACACCAGGTGGCATGACCTTGTGACAGGACTGGAACCAGGACACTGTTTGGCCTTGTGGAGACCAGATGTGGTGCAGGAAGTGAAATGTCATTTGGGTACTCCTGTACTATTTTGTTCCTCCCTAGCTGGCTGTACATAACCATGGCTTCCTCCAGTGTTACACCATTATGCCCACACTATTCGGATACGTCTGTGCTTTGTCTTTTGCTGCTACTGACTGAGTGCTCTGCTCCTTCCCTCTGATTCACGGCTCCTGCTGCCTTATGGCTCCTGCTTACTGCCTCATTTTCTCTGCATGCCTTCCTGCTTCTGCTCCCTGCTGTCAATTCTTCATTATCTCTCCCCCTCTGGTTAAAACTCCCCCAAAGAAGGGCTCTGATGGGTTGAGTCCGTCAGCAGCCAGTGTGGGCTTGCAGGGGCATTGAGGAATTTGGAGGCTGATCAAGGAAAATGATATGACCACAAGAGGCAGTAAAACACAAAAAGCTTTATTGGGCAGCACTTGGACATGGTTGCCTGAGAGGGGAAGTCCCTCACAGCATGAGACTGTCCAGAGGCTTATGGCATGGGGACCACCATCCAGAAGGACAGACGGACAAGGGAACTCTCAAGGGGAAGGGGGATTATAACCACAAGGCTCTGTCTTATCAATGGCCAGCAGATGTGGTTTCACAGGGCATGCAAAGCAGACAGGCCGTAAATGGCTGAAAATCTGCTTGTTTGGACTATTTTTTAAACGATTGGATGTATAGAACTTTGAGTTTGGTGCCTGTGGGCTTTTGAGCTAATTGACCTGGAGGACAATACAGAGAGCCTGTCTTTGAGTCATTTATGTAACAGGGCTGCTTTCATGTCAGCCCCTTCCTATGTCTCTGGCCAGCCTGTAGAGTGGCTGCCATTTGATCTGGTACCCAGTCCTGCTCCAACCAACCGAGACCAAAGTGGGAGGGCCGATGTCCTGGACATGGTCTCCACACTTAAGCAGCCACTCAGAGGGCAGTTATGAGCTTGATAGACCCCAGGCAGACTCTTTGCCCCAAAAACCCAGAGGGCCCTTTATACCTTATTATCTTTTCCTGTTCTATTCATTCATAAATGCTGTCAAATACCATCTCTTACAGGTAGCCTTTTCCCCTGACATCTGCCCACCCATTGTCCCCACCCTCATGCCTCCAAAACATCCTATACATGTTGCTGTCAGATGTCTTACCTTGTCATTTAGACAGGAGTTTTTACATCACTTCATCTCATCTATGAAATTGCAAAGTATGAACTGTCTGAGTCACTCCCACATCCCCAGGGTGTCTCAGAGTTCCTGGTACAAAAGTGCTTGATAAATAGCTGCTAAACAGATTATTTCTAGAAAAGATAAAGAAAACTCCACAGAGGAAGTGATGCCTAAACAGTGCTTTGGAGAATGTATAGGAGTGACCCAAGAGATAAAACAGTAGAGGCCAGGGCCAGCCCGGTGGCGTAGTGGTTAAGTTCTCACGTTCTGCTTCGGTGGCCTGGCGTTCACAGTTTCGAATCCTGGGCATAGACTGACACATCACTCATCAAGCCATGCTGTGGCAACATCCCACATACAAAATAGAGGAAGATGGGCACAGATGTTAGCTCAGAGCCAATCTTCCTCAGCAAAAAGAGGAAGATTGGCAACAAATGTTAGCTCAGGACCAATCTTCCTCACCAAAAAACCCCCAAAAAACAGTAGAGTCCAGAAAGAGAGATCAGCCTGGATAAAAGGCCAGAGGCCTGAAAGCATGACATGGTTGAAGAACCCAAAGTACCAAATAGCTCGGGGGTATGGAAGGTGGATGGTCACAGAGGCCTCCAAGTGTAATATCATCTGGGTGAGTTCAGCCCAGACCTTCAGTTTTGGCAGCACCTCAGATTCGTTAATCCCAGGCAGGCTGAGTTGCACTAACAAAGCCAATTTAATAAGAGGTATAAAATCAGAATGCCAATTTCTTAATTAACAATGGAAAGTATAAATGCTGGGCAGAACAGAAAGCTTGTGTCAACACGGTCGGTACATTCTCTCCTTGTAGATGGATTTACACGTGAAGCCAATTTACAAACAGAATAATGCTTGGTGAGGTTGTGACTGGGGCAAGGGATTTGTGGTTCAAATGCTTAATGACATCAGGCCCTGATCAGGGACCCAGCGGGAAACAGATGGCACACTCAAATTGGGTAACTTGAGAGACAGTGCAGTACCACCATTACTACCTATAGGCCAGAAGGAATGAGAGAAGGGAGCGGCAATTGGAAGTCAGAGGGAGAGAGGTGTAGGAGAAGCCACAGTGCAAAGTCTGTGGCCTTAAGTAAGAACAGCCATCGTGGGAGCGAGCTAGAGGAATCAATGATCCATCCTCACTCTTCTCTCTCCCTCTGACCTCCTGACTATGTTCTTCATTAACTAAACCCAATGCAAAGCCAGAGGGCAAGGGAACCCATGGATGCAGTCCATTCAGGCCAGCCTTTCAAGGCCAGAGAAGAGTAGAGGACCCAAGTGAGAATAAGCAGCAGATCCTATTTACCTGACAGAGATGCATCTGTGACAAGGAGCAGACAGGCCACCCAAGCAAAGCTCAAACGGACATTGACAGTTCTTCCTTGTTGCAAACTCGCCTTCCTATTATCTGCAGATGGTACTCCCACCCCTTGTGAGCAACATATTTTCTTCATGACCCTCTTTAAACGTGGACGTGACCTTCACTCTGCCTGGGCTTGGTCTGGCTCACGTAGATAGGCTTTGTTTACTCTTGCTGTTTCTGGTCCTGGAACTATTTTATCTCAAAGGAGGCTTTCAAGTATATCATTCTCATCTGTTACGGGTTGATTTTTTTAGTTTAACTGCCAGAATTTCTGGAGTGACTTGCTGCACCTGTTTCCACACTAATGACCTTGAATTAAATTCTACAGGCAATGGGGATGGGAATTGTTAATAGCAGCCATTGAGCAGCAAGATATTTGAGAGAAATCAGTCAGGAAATTATTGCAATGGCAATGGGAATGGATAAAAAGCAGAGCTGCCAGGACTTAAGAAATGTAAGAGGGAGAACAAGGTGACTAGAAGAAAATGAATTTTGTTTTGGAGTGTAAAGTTTCAGGGCCCTGAAGAACACTCCAAGGAGTACCTTCCCAAAAGCTGTTCTTATTCATTGTTTAGACTCTCCAGTGTTTCCAGAATCTCTAGTTAGTGCAAGTTCAACGTTAAACTTTCAGCACCACAACTGAGGACAGCTCCAGTTAGTGTTCTCACCCATGATAGTCACGGTGCCGAACAACTGTCTGGAGGGCCATATCCAAACCCCTAAAGTACATTAAGAAGCATCATTGTTCAACAATGCTGATTCTTTGATTTCTTTTTGCTGGCACAAATTAACTGGTTCTCCTACCCTGGGATTCATTTTGGGGATTATGCATACAGCTCATCACTCCTTTTTATCTGCAAAATTATCTATGCAAAATTATCTTAGATGTCTTATGATTATCCAGATATGCAAACTAAGCTCCAGTGGAAACTGGGAGTTTTAAAATTTCCACATGTATGAGTGTGTGATTCTCACTGGCAGGCTCCAAAGAAGGGTAGGCTGTATTTATGGAGATTACGATCTAATTGGATGGACAAGACATTCATATATTGAAATGATAATTAATTGTATAAAGCAACATTGGCATTCTGAGGAGGGGATACCACTGTTGGGGATGGCTTGAAAAAGGAGGCTTGTAGGACATGTAGAATTCAGTTACGCTGGGAAGAGAGGGAAGGGTGCTCCAGGCGAGGGGAAGGGCCTAGCCAAGGGCATGGAAATAGGGATGTCCCATGTGCTGGAGGTATGAGAAGGTGGGAAGTGTCAGTGAGTAGGCATCTATAATTAGATCATTGAGTAGATGTGGTAACTATAGGAATCAGAATTTGAGGATTTCTATGGCCTTTGGTTCCTCTCACCCTAAATCTGATTCCAAGAAAAAACAGTAAGCTTAATACTATAAGAGCCGAAGATAGGGGTTTTGAGATCACTTTATTCATTGTTAAAAATATTATGAGGACCTACTATGAACAAGACTCCATGGACACAAGGATGAATGTCATTGATTACTTTCATATTTCTTTAATCCATTTGATTACTAAAATACTTTTGTAAGGTAGACAGAAAGGAGAAGATATGTACAAGTGTCAAGAAGAGAAAGCTGAGCACAGAGAGTTTGGATGACGACTAAGGCCATGAGGTTATTTAGGGACAAAGTCAATACCATCATCTGGGTCTCCTTTTCCCCACAGAGGTACAATTGACCCCAAACTTCACAAACAATACTGAGTCTACCTAGAGAGTGACGGATGACCAAGAGAGTGAGAGATGGTGTCTACTGAACACAAATAGGTCATATCAAGTGCCTACTGTGGTAGGATGTGCTGGGATTCAGCTGTGACAAGGGAACCAGCATCCTGACTTCATAGAGTTTTAGACCTCTGTCCTAACTGTCTAGTCCCATACAGTGGTAGACTCTTGCAAAGGTTGACATGTATGTCCTACATGGTGGGAGCCCTGAGATGTAGAGTGGTCACAGAAGCTGATGCCCACTTCTTTTCTGCCTGCAACAAGCCAATTTGGAGAGCCCTCCCCAGGGAAGATCTCAAACTCTGCACTCTAATTGGCTTGACCCACCATGTAGACATCTAAATAGATCTGTTCCCAAAGTGAATTGATATCATGTTTAAAGAAGGCTGGACATATGGGATTCCCTTCTGGCAATTATGCAGGGGATATAATTGATCCCTCAGTATTCTCCATGCTTTTGTAACTCAGTCCTATTTTCCACTGCTTGCTTTTTTAGTGATTTAGTTAGCACAATCTCTCAAGAATAGTCAAGGATAGTGAGGAAAGGAAGCCATGTAATCCATTTCAGCACAAGTTTTAGCACCTCTACCACCAAATCATCCCAATCACAATGCATAGGCAGAGCTGTTAGCTACATGTTTTCTTGAAATGACTCTTAGTTGAGGACGATATTAAGGTGGAAATCATGCCTTATACTTCTTGCTTACCCCAGAACCAATATCTTGTTTCATTAGTAAATAAATATTTTTTAATAATGATGAAAAAGCAATGAAGATACATAGAATTGTCTGAGCAAACTACAGAATTTAGGAATCAGCAAGCTGAGATCTAATCCATCACTTCAAATTTAAGATTTTATTTATTTTTATTTTTTACCCCCAAAGCCCCATTGGATAGTTGTGTGTCGTAGCTGCACATCCCTCTGGTTGCTGTATGTGGGACTCGGCCTCAGGATGAACGGAGAAGTGGTGCCTCGATGCGCACCCGGGATCCGAACCCGGGCCACCAGCATCGCAGCGCGCGCACTTAACCACCAAGCCACAGGGCCGGCCCCATCACTTCAAATTTAAAAGATCCTTTCTTACTGACTCTGTCTTTATAACATTAGTCAAGATAAAGCCACATTCCCATTTCTCAGTGTATTTTTCTACATACATATACATCCTTGAATATGTCATGTTATTTACATAAGTGTCTCACTAGATTGAATCTTTAACCTTCCTAGGTCTAATGTTTTCCTTAAAGATATTTTCTCCTGCCAAGAATATTATTATAACAAATTATGTAGAAATAGGGAATCTTAGGACTAGAAGGGATCTCAAGTCACCTTTTATTTCCAATAAGTTACCTATTTAAACATTCTGAGATGATTTTTTTAAATTTCCTCTCTGATTTTTAACAAACCTTCATCTTTCCCTGGATGTGGAGACAATAAAGTGAGTCAACGCACTGAGCTTACAGAGCCTCTAATTTCTTTTCTTCAGGCTACTGTCCCATCACCAATGCATGTGATCCCATATACAAGACAGATTGTTTTCATAAGAACTTTCAAGAGTTGCAGAGTTCTTTTGTGGAACTCCAGATAGGTTACACTATCTGAGCCTCTAACAACCTAGTTATTAGAACTCAATTAAAAATGAAAGTCCAGTAGAAGTGGCCCTGTTACCCTGGTTGTTCTTATTTGTTGTTCACAGTTTTATCATGGCCCAGAGCTGGAGACTGTAGCTCAGGGAGAGGAGGTGCTGGTGGAATAAAGTCACAAACTGCAGGCTTTCTGCCCAAACCACTCCATATTGCCTGTAGACTCAGTGCAATAAATCACTGTGGAAAAGACAACTGTGAATAGATAAACCAGTAGATCATTGGCAGTTTTTTTGTTTGTTTTACCAGCAAAAAGTTTTCTCTCAGCCGGCCCCTAGGCTGGAAAATTTGGAAGAAGATAATGGTTAAAGCATTGGTTTTTAACCTTGGCTGTGCATTAGATTCACTTGGGGAGATGTTTAAATCCCCAGTGCCAAGGCTGCATCCCAGATCCGTTAATCAGAATCCCAGGAGGTGGCACCAAGTGTCGGTATTTTTTAAAGCCTCCCCAGCGATTCTAAATGTGCAGCCAAATTTAAAAACTGCTGTCATCAGAAAACTACTGATGCCTGGGTCCCATCACATATAACCAGATGCAAAATATCTGGGGTGCAGCCCTGGCACCGGGAGTCCTACAAGCTCCCCCGGTGATTCCAGGGGTGTAGCCAGGCAGGGAACCACTGGTGTAGAGATGAGAGAGCAATGCAGTGGCTGTATAAAACGGAAGGCATTCTACATGCCGTGAGACCACCTTCCTGCCCATCTTATTCTCCACCCTCTCTCCCCACCCAGGGGAAAATGTCTATACATTAGGAAGGAATAGTCTGGCATAGAGCTTTTCCTTATCAAGCTATTGAGGGAGGACTTTGTAATGTAATTGGGGAGGTGGGTAGATAAATCTACTATGTAGATCTGCTGAGAGTTGTCAACAAGGAACTACCTCTAATAACGTGAGCTACCTCAGAGTTTTAGGCTCTCAGGAAAGAGGAAAAGGTTTCTATCTGGAGTGGAGGTGCCACACCCCTCACAACCTCTTCTTTCCACCTAGGGACTTTGAGTCCCTGTAACTGGCAGAGATCAGGTGCCTCCAATTCACATCAGAGGGCTCCAGAAGCTGCAGAGTTAGTAAGACCCAAGCGGTGACAGATGGGAACTTAATGGTTCTTCATGCTGGAAGGGAGAGAAAAGACTTTGAATCTTTGGAAAGAATGAAAAGAGAGGGAAGGGTAGAAGACAGAGAAAGGAGCAGAAGACAGACACCTGGGAAGAGAGAGGCATGTGGGTGATCAATTTGGTGGCATATCAATATTCAAATTTGTTCCAAACTCTGTTACTCACCGGAGAGTTACAACCAGAGAAGACCCTCAAAGGTGACATTTGGGGCAATACTTCGGGCCTCCTTCATCTTTGAGCAGAAGCAAAGCTCTGGAGATATATTGAGCATCAAAAAATGTTTAAGCCAGTACTTAGATGTCAGAGAGCAGCAAGGATTTCACATTAGGAGAAAGAAAACCCGACAAATGTAACCACCTTCATTACATTTGCTGTTTCTTTCCCAACCTACATAGCTTTTGAGCTCAAACACAGAACAAAGTTTTGTTTTATAATATGCCAAATACCTGTTTTCAAGCATAAAGCAAAAGTTTAATTCGTGAGTGTAAACAATGCATTTTTGTGTTCTCTCTGAGATAGCATGTGGGCCCGAGGAAGCCTCTCATATAGCCCCTTCTTCTCCCCGCCCTGCTCAGCCAGCTGGTTTGGCCTTGGGCCCAGGTAGCATTCCTGGTGGGGAGTGACTTTGTGGTCTCAGTGTCTGGAATGATGAGATGGTGATGGGGCAAAGAAGATTGAGGGAGGTGGCTGTCATAAGAGGGTTGTGCCATTACTGACTTTAGATAATACTCTTATCCTGGGATTTCTCTCTTGATTCTTTGGTTCAAGCCAGTGGTCAGCCAGCACCATGATGAAGAAGACAACCCCACCCCCACCCATCGCTCCCCCTGTTCTACCTTCACACCTGCTCTCTGGAGCGTTACTCATTAGGCAGCATGAGTTGCAGGGCTTCCCTTCCTCTTTGATTAGCTTGTTATCTGCCTTTGAAGCTAAGCCCTCATTAATGAATTCCAGATGGGAGAATCAGCCGAGCCATTGCCAGCACATCCATCCCTCAGGGAATCCTTTGCTTCCCATCAGAAAGGGGCTGACGTTTGGCTGCTGTCCAACCCCAGGCTTCACATTTCCAGTTTGATAAAGCCTTGGAGAGTCTCCCTCTCTCTCTGGGAATCCACTTTCTCAACCACGAGCATTTCAGGGCTAATTACTCTGATTTAATGCACCTGGCTTTCTCTTACACTTAAAACCTCAAAGGGAGAGAAAATACTCTGACCGATCAGCATTTATTGGAAAGCCAGATTACCAATGGTGCATAGTCAATTCCAGGGCATGTGCTGGGTAGAGGGAGCAGCAGCCACCTCCAGCCTCAGGGAGAGCTTTCTACGCTCCTAGTGCCAAAGGGCCATGAATCATCCTGAGAGTCTTCGAGCCGGGGCATTTCTGGGCTCTGGTTGTTTTCTAATGGTTTAATGTGTGTGGGTCTTCTTTCCTCAGTTAACAACAATAATAGATTGCAAGCTCAGGTCATCTCTGTGGGAGGCCATAGAGAGCAGTGGTTAAGAGAACGGACTCTGAAGCCAGACAACCCTGGATTCAAATCCTACCTCCATTGCTGACTATGTATAGGATTTTAGACAAATAAATCTCCCTGAGCTTTAGTGTCTTCAGCTGTAAAATGAGGGTACTATTACCTCGCCTGTATATTCTCAACTTCAGCTTGTATTAGAGCCCCCTTGGTCTCACTCCCAGGGCTACTGACATGATTAGTACGGGCTTCATCTGAGGGTTCGAAGGCTTAAAATAGGGTTGAGAAGCACTGTCACACGAGTTTATTGTAAGGCTGAATCAAGGTGGTGCATATAAAGCCTTGCTACCTAAAGTGTGATCTGTGGACCTGCAGCCTCGGCATAACAGAAGACTTGTTAGAAATGTAGGCTCTCGGGCCCCATCCAGACATGCTGAATCACAGTCTGCGTTTAAGATACCCAAGTAGGAGCCGGCCCCGTGGCTTGGCGGTTGGGTGCGCATGCTCCGCTGCTGGCAGCACGGGTTCTGATCCCGGCGCGCTCTGGCACGCCGCTTCTCCTGCCATGCTGAGGCCGCGTCCCACGTGCAGCGACTGGAAGGATGTGCAAGTATGACATACAACTATCTACTGGGGCTTTGGGGAAAAAAAAAAAAAGGAGGAGGATTGGCAATGGATGTTGGCTCAGGGCCGGTCTTCCTCAGCAAAAAAAAGAGGAGGATTAGCATGGATGTTAGCTCAGGGCTGATCTTCCTCAAAAAAAAAAAAAAAAGATATCCAAGTGATTGCGGTACATTTCACAGTTTCAGAAGCACTGGCATAAAGCACCTAGCATTAGCCTGGCGCACAGTAGGAGCTCATCATGGAAGGCAGTGGTTTCGTAAATATTATTAATGTAAATGCAGGCCACAAGCTTACGGTGCATTAGATGGAGGGTCTGCTTTGAACGACTCTTGACCCTCCAGTCAGAGCCTGCCAATTTACTCGCTGCAGGGCATTAGCCTTTCTGAGCTTTTTTCCCTCAACTATATAGGGGGACAAATCCCAACTGCCAACACCTCTTAATTGTTGAGAGGCTGTTGGGACGAGTCAATGCAAAGGAACCTGCCCATAAACTGTCAAACTCTATAATAGTGAGAGACAAAGGGCTACTAATACGGCAGTTTGGTCATCGTCATCGCCCCACCCTCAGCCCACGAAAAAGAACACTAAAACCAAAACCTCACGCCCCCTCCTCCTCCCCTAAAACCAAAACCTCACGCCCCCTCCTCCTCCCCCAAAACCAAAACCTCACGCCCCCTCCTCCTCCCCTAAAACCAAAACCTCACGCCCCCTCCTCCTCCCCTAAAACCAAAACCTCACGCCCCCTCCTCCTCCCCTAAAACCAAAACCTCATGCCCCCTCCTCCTTCCCTAAAACCAAAACCTCATGCCCCCTCCTCCTCCCCGGGAGGCATCCTTCACGCTGGGAGAGGACTAAATTGATCTACATAATAAAGGAATGGAAAGAGAGAGGAAAGAAGAGGGGTTGATCCAATGGTGTTGAGACTGGGATAACAAGGTGATGCTCCAAAACAAGGGACATGTAAAGACAGTGGGTAGAAGAAAGACTTCTGGAGGAGTAATATATTTAGATCTCTTTCACACAGATTGGATTTCTTTTTTAAATTACTTTTTTGTTTCTAGACTCTAATTCCTGGAGTGGAGATTTGACTACAAGAGTCCCATGGTTTAGGGATTTGTACAAGGACATCTGTCTATGCCCACCACTCAAAGATGACCAAGCACACTTCTGTAGTCACAAATCAAGTTGGGTTTATTGAGCTTGCTGCAGCAAGGGAGGACACACACTGAGGAAGCATGGGGCATCTCAGTGGGAGGGAGCTGGGAGGAGCCTCTTACAGCATTCTCGTTTGTGCTGGGAGACTATAGGGAACCTTTAAGAAAGCAGAGGCCAGTGACAACTGAGCTGTTTTTCACTTTCTGAGGTCCTTGTGGACTTTGGTGTTTATCAGAGTGTGGATTAATTCTTGTCCTGGCTCATGCTCATTCCAGGCTGAGTTCATCCATCAAAACAAAATTGCTTCTTGAATTATAAATGCAATACCATAAGCTTTTCTTTATTAATTTGCTATAATAGTCCTGATGGATAACATTTTAGGGGAAGAGCTTTCTCAGGGTGTCCAGGGACATCACTGCAATTTACTTCAATCACTTTCTCTCTCTAGGTAACTATCTATAAAATAGAAGTTTGTGCGATAGGCCTTTTATACCGCTCCATTAGGTCAATTTGGTAAATTGTGTTTTTCTAGAAATGTATTAATTTCATCAAGATTTCCAAACGTACTTGTATAGAGTTGTGCAAAGTAGTCTCTTATGATTTTTTAAAATTTCCTCTGTTTTGATGATTTTTCTCCCTGACATTTCTAATTTTGTATGTTTATGCTTGCTCCCTTTTTTACTAATTAGGTTAGCAGTTTTTCTGTTCTATTGATTTTCTTTCAAGAACCAATTTTTCTTACTAATTTTTGTTTTCATCCATATTAATTTCTCCCTTCTACTTTTTCTGGCTTATTTTTTGTTCTTTTTCTGGTTTTTAAACTGGATTATTTAATTCATTTTATTTTTCATTTTTGATACAGTTATATAGATATACTTTTAAATTCTGTTTACTGCTTATCATTCGTTTCAAGAAATTCTACAATTTCATTTAGTATTTCTTCTTTGACCCAAAAGTTTGTTTAATAGTGGATTTTTTAATTTCCAAGCAGGTGATCTGATTTTGTAGTTAATTTATAGTATTTAAGAAAATTTTTTTAGGGCCGGCCCGGTGGCTTAGCAGTTAAGTGCGTGTGCTCCGCTACTGGCGGCCCGGGTTCAGACCCCGGGTGCGCACCGACGCACCGCGTCTCCGGCCATGCTGAGGCCGCATCCCACATGCAGCAACTGGAAGGATGTGCAACTATGACATACAACTATCTACTGGGGCTTTGGGGAAAAAAAGGAGGAGGATTGGCAATAGATGTTAGCTCAGTGCCAGTCTTCCTCAGCAAAAAGAGGAGGATTAGCATGGATGTTAGCTCAGGGCTAATCTCCCTCACACACACACACACACACAAATGTTTTAGGTTTTTTAAAATTTAATTAATTTTTATTGAGGTTACATTGGTTTATAACATTATATAAATTTCAGGTGTACATCACTATACTTCAACTTTTGCGTAGACTGTGTGGTGTTCACCACCAAAAGTCTAATTGCCATCCATCGTGGTACACACGCACCCTTTTACTCCTTTTGCCCTCCCCCCTTCCCCTCTGGTAACCACGAATCTATTTTCTGTGTCTACGTGTTTGTTCGTTGTTGTGTCTTTTTCTTTTTCCACATATGAATGAAATCCTATGGTATTTGGCTTTCCCTGTCTGGCTTATTTTGCTTAGCATAAATAAGTTCCTCAAGTTCCATCCATGTTGTTGCAAATGGCAAGATTTCATCTTTTTTATGGCTGGGTAGTATTCCATTGTGTTTTATATATATATATAATATAACACCTCTTCTTTATCCATTCATCTGTTGATGAGCACTTAGGTTGTTTCCAAATCTTGGCTATTGTGAATAATGCTGCAGTGAACACAGGGGTGTGTATATCTTTTTGATTAGTGTTTTTGTGTTCTTTGGATAAATACCCAGAAGTGGAATAGCTGGATCATAGGGTATTTCTATTTTCAATTTTTTGAGAAATCTTCATACTGTTTTCCATAGTGGCTGCACCAGTTTACATTCCCATCAGCAGTGTATGAGGGTTCCCTTTTCTCCACATCCTCTCCAACACTTGTTATTTCTTGGCTTTTTAATAATAGCCATTCTGACGGGTGTGAGGTGATACCTCATTGTGGTTTTGATTTGCATTTCCCTAATAATTAGTGACGTTGAACATCTTTTCATGTGCCTGTTGGCCATCTATATGTCTTCTTTGGAAAAATGTCTGTTCAGATCCTCTGCCCATTTTTTAATTGAGTTGTTTGTTTTTTTGTTGTTGAGTTGTATGAGTTCGTTACATATTTTCAATACTTACCCCTTACCAGACATATGGTTTACAAACATCTTCTCCCAGTTGTTAGGTTGTCTTTCATTTTGTTGATGGTTTACTTTGCTGTGCAGGAGATTTTTAGTTTGATATAGTCCCATTCGTTTATTTTTTCTTTTGTTTCAATAGCTTGGGAAGACATGATATTCTAATACATACTGCTAAGACCGATGTCAAAGAGTGTGCTGCCTATATTTTCTTCTGGAGTTTTATGGTTTCAGGTCTTACATTCAAGTCTTTAATCTATTTTGAGTTAATTTTTGTGTATGATGTAAGATGATGGTCTACTTTCATTTTTTTGCATCCGGCTATCCAGTTTTCCCAACACCACTTATGGGAGAGAATTTTCTTTCTCCATTGTATGTTCTTGGCTCCTTTGTGGAAAATTAGCTGTCCATAGATGTGTGGGTTTATTTCTGGGTTTTCAATTCTGTTCCGTTGATCCATGTGTCTGCCTTTTGGCCAGTACCATGCTGGTCTTTGATTACTATAGCTTTGTAGTATATTTTGAAATCAAGGAGTGGGATACCTCCAGCTTTGTTCTTTTTTGCTTTGGCTATTCAGGGTCTTTAGTTGTTCCATATAAATTTCAAGATTTTGTAATTAATTTATAGGATTTTGATCAGAATGCAATTTTTTAGAATTTATTGCCGTTTTCTTTGTGGCCTAAGATGTGGTCAATCTTTGTGAATGTTCTGTGTACAGTAGAAAAGGTGTATTCTTCATTATTGGGGTTAAGAGTTAGATATTTGTAAGATCTACTTGAATATTATTCTACTTGAATATTATGTTGCATATGTCCTCTGTACTCTTACTGATTTTTCCTCCATATGATCTGTTTGGAATTGAGCAAGTTGTGTTAGAATTTTCTACTATTAGTGTATTTTTTTCTTTCTCCTTTCATTTCTTCTAATTTTTGCTTTATGAAAGTTGTTAAAGTGTATTGGGTACATAAACATTAATAACAGTTATGTCTTCGTAAAGTAAAGACTTTTGCCTTATAAAGTGTCTTTTCCTGTCTTTTTAAAATGCTTTTCGGTCTTAATTCTACCTTGTCAGATATCAAGATTGAGACCTCTGCCTTCTTTCAATTTACATATGCCTGATACATCTTTGTCCGTCCTTTTATTTTTGATCTTTTGAATCTTTTCTTTTTTGGTTTGTCTTGTATACAACATATTGTTAATTTGCTTTGTTACTAAATCTGAAAATGTTTTTTTATTACATTTATTGATATGATCAATATATTTGATCTCCATTCTTACATGTTGTTTTATTATGTATGTTTAAATATTTGAGTCTTTATATATAGTCTTTAATACGTGGTTTATTTTATCTACTCTCTCTTTGGGGAGGTATAAATTTTGCTATTTAGAAAGATTTATATTATTGTTCTGATGTTTACCTTTGTACTATTATCTTTAGATCATTCTCTTAATCCCCTCTTTTTTTGACTATTGGTTTTCTATTATAAGCAATACTGAAATTATCTAATAATGTCATTTTTCCCATTCCCTTTCTTTCTCCTAGCATTTGAGATTTTTCGTTACTCCCAGTTAATACCTGTAAGGCAATCGGTATGTTTATTCTACTCTTTATATATTCTCTCTAGACACCTTATTTTTATAGTTGAACTGTTAGAGAATATAGCCGTTACATGCTACTCTGGCTCCCTTATAATCATCATTTAGTCTTACTTCCACAGGTGAATATATGTTTATTGCTCACCACCAGACCTTATGTCTATGGCCCTTTAATCATTTTGGTTGTATAAGACCATTCTATAGTAGATTCCTCAGACAGGGCTGAAGGGAATTATATTTTCTGAGTTCATACGTGTTCATAAAAGTTTGTTTGTGGCCTTTGAACTTAAAGGCACCTTTGGCTGAATATAAAATTTTGGTTCATATTTTCTTTCCTTGAATGTCTTAACAAAAAAATTATTATTTTATTGCTTCAGGCATAAAGCATTGCATCAAAAATCTAATGGCAATCTGATTTTCTTTCCCTTATAAGTGACTTGATCTTTTTGGTGACTGCCCAAAGGACTTTTTTTTCCTCTGTTTTGGCCATTCTGGGTTGGTTTTCCTATGTACATGATGTTCCCACTCAATATATAGTTTCATATCTTTTTCATTTCATAAAAATTTTCTTGAATTATAGTTTTAGTATTTGTCTATTCTGTCATGTTGGCTTTCTATGTTGGGGCTTCCTATTGTACATACGTTGGATCATTTTGGCTTGTCTTTTATATCTATCATTTTCTCTTGAATCCTTTTTATCTCATTTTGTATTTATTTATTTTAAAGATTTTTCTCCTTTTCAAATTTCTCTTAAACCATTATCTATGGTAAATTTTTACTCTTGAGTTTCTTCTAGTTTAGTCTTTAAGTTTCTGAAATCATTTTTTCTATATCTAATTTGTACTGTTTTTTCCCTTTCTTTTCTTAATAATTTTTTAATAATTTTATTTATTTATTTATTTTTTCCCCCAAAGCCCCAGTAGATAGTTGTATGTCATAGCTGCACATCCTTCTAGTTGCTGTATGTGGGACGCGGCCTCAGCATGGCCGGAGAAGCGGTGCATTGGTGCACGCCCGGGATCTGAACCCGGGCCACCAGCAGCGGAGCGCGTGCACTTAACCGCTAAGCCACGGGGCCGGCCCTCTCTTTCTTTTCAAAACTTCCTTTTGTTATGTCACTTATTTTCTGAGTTTTTCTAACTTTGATTTACATTTTTATTGCTTTTATCATTTCATTAATTTCTTTTAGCTTCTTTTAAAATATGAAGTTACTGTCTTTATCTTCTTTGTGAGCATGTCTTTCTTGCATGCCTTTGTTGCTTGTAAATGGGTTATTCTGCTCCATATTCTCTTTTTTTTAATAGTAATTTTGCATAGGAGTTGAACAGAATCCTTTTCTGTGGCTCATTTTCAAGCGTGATTAAGTCATCTATACTCTTAGGAGGAAAAATGGGCCAGGATGGCATTTATCACTTCACAACTCCCAAGCTCCCTCTTCTATTGTTATGGGAAGTGATCACAGACATGTTCTCACTCTAAGAGATGCCTCTGCCTCTCCCCTCCCCCCCACTTTTATCTGGATCTTCTCTTTCTTTTGCCCCTATTATCCCTATCCTGTTGAATTTGGATTTTATTTCCAGTATTTCTTCTCAGCGAAGATTTTCCTGACAGAGACAGTCTGAAGAAAGCATCTAATCCTAAGGATCAGTCTTGGAGAGAAGTGAAAATTGGGGCAGAGCAAGCATCCAGGTGAGAAAAGCCCCACAGTACATCTGGAGAGAGAGGAAGAAAGGCCCACATCCCATATCCGGACACTGGAAGAGAGGGGAGTCCAGGCAGCCCAGTAGAGTGTCATGCCCTTGTTCCAGAGGCCCAGGACAGACAGGAAAGAAAGTTTCTACACGTTTTGGGTGACTGGGGTCATCTGGTAGGCCTAGTCCCCACCTTCTCCCATCATCAGAGCACAGTCCCTCTTCTCCTCCAGAGCCCCCAATTTATACCTGATAAATAAATGGCAAGCAATGGGATATATTGGAGCATATGAGGAAACCATTTGGTGTAAAACTAATTTGGCCTGAGCTTGTTTTTCCAAAAGGGCCTGTGGCCTTTGAACATGCATTGTATATCTGCTTTAAGCATTTAACATGTCCCAAAGACAAGAACAAATGCCCTTAAGATAAGGATGCAACTTCCCCCACATTGGCATTTCCTTAAGGATAAGCATTTTTCCCTAGACTAGGATTTGATTGCTGTGCTTATCCTGTAACCACCCAACTCGAGACAACAGACCTGCTACCCACTGTGTCCATCAATTGCTGTGCCAGCAGGGCAATCTGGCAGGACAATCTCATGACTATTGTAAAAGGGACATTGCAATCATATGTGATACATGTTCTTTGACGGTATATAACCTCTCAGTACACCCCACTTCTTTGATGCCCTTCCTTCCTTGGGGAAGGAAGGCCCCAGGCTATATGGTCCTCAGATTTGGCTCATAATAAACTCACCCCAGTTTTGATTTATAGATTGATTATGGATTATTTGCGTCGACACACCTATTCAGATATACCATTGCTCAAAGAAGAGAAGGTGAGGGAGTGGGCTCTTCAACTGTACACAGAATGTGCCACAAATGGAAATGCCCTTAAAGGCAGTGGTGCACATCTCACTTATATAAAATGTGTATTGAAATCATGCTGATACCAGCTCAAGACAAGGTTGACATAAGGGAAGCCATATTGTAGAAAAGAAGCCCTATTATAACTTTGAATGACCTCTGACAAACTAACCCAGCTGGGTATGCACCCTCAAGGAGATCTAACTGCTCTGCAGATTTTACAACCCCTGCTTGTACATGTACCTCCCAGCTGCGATAAGACGATAACTTTGTTCTTTTGAGTTCCTTAGCAATGTGATGACCCCCAAACAGAGAGTCTATGCTGATAGCCATCATCAATGAAAACTGAAAGATCTGGTGTGGCACTCCTAGTCTGTAACACCAGAGGGTCAACATTCCTAACTCCCTCCCCTATAACCCATCAGTCTATATAACTGCTTTAAGATTTTGTGCCCCCTTAAGACAGCTCTTTCAGACATTAGTTGGCCATCTTATCCCTTGCTACCAAGCTGTAATACACTGCCCTTTCTTTTCCACCATCTTGCTTCTTGACGATTGGTCTTTGTCTTGTGGTGAGCAGATCATGCCCTTTGTGTGGTAACAATGCTATGTGCCAAGCACTGCCTAGGCGCTAAAGAGTCAACTTTTGTTAAGACAATTGGCCAGAAAGAGGTAAGATGCTGTTTGCAGTTTTGGAAACAATTTTTTTCTTTGAGAAAAGCTAATAAAAACATACCTATGTAGTGAGCAAGTAATATATGACAGGCATGTATATATATCATATCATTTAATTCCCCTCAACAACCCTGAAAACTACACAATGTTATTCATATTTTGTCATTTATAACTGGCTCAGAGAGGTTAATTAATGAATCAAACCCAGATCTGTCTGGTTCTAGAACCCATGCTTCTGCCATTACATAGATCTGTCTCTCAACTGGTCAACATTGGATAATAACCATATGACTTGACCTCACTAGCATCCCTAGGTAACCCCCTGGACGACCTGGGCTAAAACCAGTAAATTAAAAAATGCTCTAAAAACAGGGAGAAATAGGGAAGAACGTTGGGTAAACTTGAAAGTTGTTTTGTCAAAGCCACATTAAGTGACCAACTTGTAGATATTGTTCCACTGCTTTCCCTCTGCCCCACACTGAATTGAGAATGGCTCAAAGTCTTCCTCCCCTCCATCACACTGGGCGAAGAGCGGCCACCATGGAGGGCTGAGTTCTAGTGCTTATTCTTTGGTGCTATAGTAAGGTTTAAAAAGAATAAAATAAAGTTATATCCACACATGAAAAGCACGCAGTTAAGTGAAAAGAGTCTGACTGATTTTTTACTATTAGATTTTTCACAGCCTTGTTGCCTTTGTTGTCATATTGGCACTTAGTGAAGACTGACACTGAAAATAACATCCCAAAATAAAAAATATTCAAGATTGATGACATAGGGAGAAAATTATCCCCCTTTCATGTAGACAGAGGAGGATTAATGCCAGGTACAAGGGACCAAACTGAAAAGTCCAACAAGCTGGTGTCAGAAGGCTAACAATGCTTTCAAAATAAGAAGTCACATGCTGTGGCTGCTCTAAAACAAGTTTAGTTATGGTGAGAAATGGCTCCAAGAGCCTAGGCACTGAGGGGCTGGGTGGCCACAAGAAGAGAGTTATTAATAATATTAATTAATATTTAAAGATATTAGAGTCTTCCCAGGTGATGCAGTCTTGATGCCTTGCACCTGTTCAGAATGTTAAACCCTCAAAACCAAAGAAATTGCTATGTATTAACCTAACAACTCATGCTAGGCTCTGTTTATACGTAATATGACTTAAACGGTTCTGTATTGGTTCCGAGTGTGCATTATTCAGCAGGGCCGTACTCCTGTTTCTTTTGTTTCCTCCCAGCATCCAGGTGCTATTCCAGAGCACTTTATGTATGTGTCTTTACCTACAAAGTATCACTTCTCTCAGGGAAAGAGGACTTGGCAAAGGAAGGTACATCTACCAACCAACCATCTAAGATGACGTGAAATGGTTTCAGATTATTGGGATGCTTGGCTAAGAAATGCCCCTGATGGTAACAATCTCATGGTGACAAATTGGACCCCTCCTGAGTGTGACTCTAGATACTACCTCCATGACTCCACTCCTCTCTTGTCTTGAAAATATTTGGCTACATAACAGTCTCCCCAACTACTGTATCTCATATACCTATTGTTAACAGTATTTTATTGAGATATAGTTTATATACAGTAAAGTGTATACATCTTAATCATACAGCTCAGTGACATTGTACCTATAACTTGTACCTGTGTAACTACCACCCAGATCAAGACTTAGAACATTTCTATCATCTCAGAAAGCATCCTTCTGCCCTTTCTAGTCAGTTGTTTCTCTTTTAAGAGTCCAGCATTTTCTCTTTGTGATTCAGCATTAGAAAGAAATAGGTCCAACAACCCAATAGCAATAATAATAATAATAATTCCATTAAAAAATGTGCAGAGGATTTGAATAGACATTTTTCCAAAGAAGACATGCAAATGACCAACAGGTACATGAAAAAATGCTCAAACATCAGTAATCATCAGGGGAATGCAAACCAAACCCACAATGAGATATCACCTCACGCCTTTTAGAATAGCTATTATCAAAAAGACAAGAGACCAAGTGTTGGCAAGGATGTGGAGAAAAGGGAACCTTTGTGCACAGTTGGTAAGAATGTAAATTGGTACAACCACTATATGGAAAACAGTGTGGAGGTTCCTCAAAAAATTAAAAATAGAACTACCATAGATTCCGGCAACCCATTTTTGGGTATATATCTGAAGGAAACGAAATCACTATCTTGAAGAGATATCAGCACCCTCATGTTCATTGCAGCATTATTCACAATAGCCATAACACATAAATAACATATAGATGTAGATATATACAAATATATGTGTGTGTGTATAGGAAATTCCTCCATTTGCAACAACAGGGATGGACCTTGAGGGCATTATGGTAAGTGAAATAAGTCAGAGAGAGAAAGACAAATATTGTGTGATCTCACTTATATGGGAATTTTTTAAAAAGCCAAACTCATAGAAACAGAGAGTAGAATGGGGGTTGCCCAGTGGGTGGAGGTTGGAGAAAACGGGGAGATGTTGGCCAAAAGGTTCAAACTTCCAGTTATAAGATAATAAATTCCGAGAATGTAATATTCAGTGTGATAACTATAGTTAATATTGTATTATATACTTGAAAGTTGCTAAAAGAGTAGATCCTAAATGTTCTTACCACATCAAAAAAAATTATAATTGTGTGAGGTGACAGATGTGTTAGCTAACCTTATTGTGGTAATCATTTCACAGTATATGTGTAACAAATCTTCCTGTTTGGTAAACTTATACAATGTTATATGTCAATAAAGCTGGAAAAGAAAGACAGAAAAAGGGCCATAAAAATAAAGACCGCAATAAAGGGTCCCCACCGCCGTGGATGAAATTGCGGTTTTCAAGGGCTCCAATAAAGAGGGGTTGCCATTTGCAGGTGGTGGAATGTGCATCTAACTGTGAGTCAGAGGTCTGGCTTTTCCAAATAGAAACATCAGTAAAGAAAACCCTGCATTTCTCCTAGCTCAGGTTCCTCACGTGAAATGAGCATTTGGGGTCAAAGAGCTCGTTTTTCTCTGAGGGATGATTTTTCCAGCTTTAGAATCTGAAGCATTTACAGGTACTTACAGGAATAAAGAAGGGTACCACTTCTAAAAGCCCAACAGTGTTTCTTAAGTTTGAGAACAAGAGCACATGGAATGAGTTCTTTCTTACAGATGGAATCTTAGGTTTGGCACCTATTTGCTGTGCAACCTTGGGAAGCTTACAAAACTACTCTGTGCCTTGGTTTCTTCATCTGTAAAATAGGGACAATGATAGCATTTTCCTCATACGAGATTGTCCGTAGTGAATGAGTTCATATATGCAGATTCAAAACAACGTCAGATGCATCGTAAGGGTCCAATAAATGTTAGCCATTCATTATTATCTTCATCATCTTCAGCAGCAGCAGCAGCATTTTCCTTCTTAATCACTGAAGGATAAGAGAGGGAGTTTTACTAGTCGTTTGTATGTTTTCTCAAAATTAAAAATAGCCTTTATTTGCCAGTTAAATAGATAACACATGTTCATTGTTTTAAAAATGCAACAAGTGGAGAAAAGAGTAAGGAAGAACTTAGGGAGAGAAAAAATTCTGAGACTCTCACTATCTGAAGATAATCACATTTACATTTTGATAACGAGCTTTTCATCTCTCTTTCTGCATATACACCCATATAAACTTTCAGAGATGGGATTCTATTATACAAGTTTTTTCATCATGGAAACTTTTCTTTGTTTTTAGTCTTTTTTTTCCCTTAGCTCCTGCTCCCTTTTTCAACCTTCCACAATTTTCTCTATGCTCATCAAATCATGCACATGCATGTGTTCACATATAAAAAGGATTTTTGTATTTTACAGATATAGCATTTACATATATATGTGTGTATATATACATATGTATACATATATAATATGTGTATTATATAGCTATATACCTGCATCTTTATTTTTCTCACTTTATAGCAACAAAAACCATTAACTATTGTACATGTACTATGTGCCAGGCACTATTCTAAGCATTTGCATTCATTATATCAAGGGATATATTTCTATCACATGTGTTTAAAGGCAACATGACACTCCCTGGAAAGAATGAATTACAATTTATTAAATCAATCACCTATTAATGTGCATTCATGATGTTTCAAATATTTTTCCACTAAAAAAAAGTTAAAGTAGATAACCATTAAAAATATCCTAGGAGTGGAATTTCTAGGTTGAAGGGTATGTGTATGTTTAATTTTAACTATATTGGTTTACCCCACCACCATTGAGGGGGAGACAGAGCGGTTGTTCCCATCGTGTCAGGGGTTCCTGTGACCTTCTGCAGGAATGACTCCTGGAGTCCATCACGTCATGCAAAAGTACACTGAATGGACACACAGATAAGGGAGAAACATGGCACCTTCCAGCCCTAGTAACTCCTGGGCCACCCCAGCCAGGGCCTTGTAAGGAGGACCTAACCCCCGGACCTGCATCTCCCCACACACACAGCCCAAATCAGTAAGGTCCCACTCTGCAGTGTATAGAACTCAGGCCCAGGTGGAACAGAATAAGTCACAACTCAGTTCAGTAATGGTGATGAAATCCTAAAAAATAATCCTGTGAAGGTAGATATATAGGCTACAGATTCTGCCCTGAACGATTTGGTGATGTTCAGAATTTCCAAGATGCACCTTGTAGACAATGCATTCAGTTTCTTCCAGGACTCTAGCAAACAAAAGTAGACAACAATGATGGCTAGCCAGCTGCTTTACCCAGTGTGGAAATAGATGTCTGATTCTGAAGGAAGCTTAGCAGGCGTGGGAGTCTGTATGAGTAGTTCACCCTGCCCAGAGAATGAAGAATAAGCTGGCGAGCACAGGAGAGGAACCCTTCAACAACGGCTCCCACAAGAAGCCCCTGAGTGTCATCTCACACAAGATCGCAGAGAAGAAGAGCCCCCCCATCCCTGTGGAGGGACTGCTCAACAGCTGTGTACTTCCCAAGAAGGCTGAGTAAACCACAGAAGCAGGACTGTGGGAGGAGCTTGGCTACCCCAGACAAAAACCCCAACATCTACCTCCTGACCCAAAAGATGAAGATGATGCTTAACTCGCCTCCATCTTGTCCCAGCTGCTTGACAAGGTGGACCTACGTTCCGTGGAATTAAGCAGGGCTGAGAAGCTGGCGAGTCCTATGGAGATGAAACCTAAATCTGAGGCGCCCCTTTGCCCCCAAAGACCAATCTGGCAATCAAATTCCAACACATTGTGGACCAGAACTTATTGGGTGGTGTTCCAGTTATCTATTGTTATATTTTTAAAAACACAGTAGTTTAAAACAACAGCAGTCATTTTGCTCATGAATCTGCAATTTGGACAGGGCTTGGAGGGCACAGCTCATCTCTGCTTAATGTGGTATCAGCTGGAGCAGCTCACTGGGGCTGAGTATCCACTTTCGAGATGGCTCACTCACTTGGCAGGGAAGTTGGTGCTAGCTGTCAGTGGGAACTCAGCCAGAGTTGGTATCTTGGGGCTTCCATTCCTTTCCACGTGGGCTTCTCTACAAGTCTTCTTGAGCTTCCTCACAATATGGCAACTGGGTCTAAAAGTGCATGTTTCAAGAAGCCTGGGCAGAAGCCAAAAGCTTCCTATTACCTAGTCTCAAGAGTCCCAGAACATCACTTACACTGCATTCTTTTGGACAAGCCAGTCACTAGGTCCAGCTCAGAATCAAGGGGAGGGGATTGGCAGCCACCTCACAATGAGAGAAGTGTCAGAGAATTTACTGCCACCTCTAATCTGCCACTGTTGGTGACCTGCATCTGGCTGTATAGCTCTTCCTAGAGGAAGCCTCAGGTGCATCTAAGCTGTGCATCATTGTGCCTCATCAATGGAATGCCATGCTCCCTCTGTTAGGAGAGAACACTGGATGATGATATGAATGTGGATAGACTTTGAAACCCATGTTCACCAATTCATCATTTGAGCTGTGTCTATCCACTGTCCTCACACCCTTATGAATTCTTATAAAAAATACCTTCACCTACCTACCTTTTAGGGACCTAATCCCTAAGAGGTAAAAGAAACACTCTATCCTAAACTGAACACATCATATCAGAAACTTGGACAAGTCTGTGGACTCATGCAATGAGTTCATAAAATCCTTGTGGAATTTTACAAGTTTAATAACCTGATGGTTTAATATTTTTGCTAACTTAGAATGCAGCTACAATAGAAACAGTCTGGGAATTGTCTTCATCCAGCCAATGAGGACTTCAGTTCCACTAGCTGTATGACATAAACTTCTCTCCTGCCCACAGCAGCCATTGTCCATGTGCACAGGATCCGAAATTAAAATGCTTCATGTGCAGTGTAAGGCGCTAATTTTAATGAAATTATTTTTGGACATTAAATACGGATTGTTTCTGTGGAACTTGCAATCCCACATTATTAAAACTTATACATGTACAGGGATTTAATGAAGCACTCTCTCTCCAGTTCCTTCTCTCCCTTACACACACACACACACACACATGCACACGCGCGCACTCCAAATGCACCATACATTTCTTCTTGATTAAAAATCCCCAAAGTGAGGTAAAGGGGACTACATTCAAGTTCTTTGTGGCTGGACAGAAGAAAGAGCTGGAGCAGCCATGACCCTCCCAATTGGTTCCCCATTTGGGCCTTTCTGTACACTGAGTTCCTCCAGCAGAGACACACACAGGCCCTCCCCAGGGACGGTGGTGGCACTCTGCACCAGGGAAGCAGCTCTGGCCTCTGAGACATGACCAAAGAGGATTCCAAGCCTGATAAAAATTGTCTTGCTTTCCAGAGGATGGAATGTGGACCTCCAACTCCAGAAGCAAAATTAGTTATTAATTTTTAAAAATCATATCTACTCCTGTCTAGAGAAATCAGTAGGATCTAGGAATTAAAAAGGTATCTTTGCAACTCAGAGAATGCTACAAATTTCCTGAAACTGTTGCTTGGCTCTTTTCCTTAATGCTGTTACTATGTAGGCTTTCTCCCTCCAAAATATGAGTGCCTTCCAGCAAAAAGTGAGGCACCCACCACTCCAGGAGCTGCCTCCTGCCCCCCAGTCCACCCCATCAGGTAATGTCTTCATATCTCTTCTACCTTCTTCCCTGTGTCTTTATGTCTCTATAGGTGGCCCCAAGAAATGGTAGAACTATTACTATTACTATTTCCCCAGAATTTAATGTGTTCCCAAAAATGTGTTAACCATCTCATTTTTCACCTTCTAAATGGTTTAATTTGATTGTTTGATGTTTTTGTCTTTTTTTTTTTCTTGTCTTTGTATCACAAAGACAAGAGAAGGAACATAGGTGTATTCCGAGGTTACATAAAAGTACAATCAATTAGTCACCATAAATGGTACAACCGTTTCCTCTGTGAGTGTTAAAACATTGTGTGAAGTTAGTTGTGCGTATAATAACTCTTTAACCCTGCTTCAGTTCACTTTGGTCAATTCTACAGGAGCTTTCCTCAGGCCAGTTTTCCTTGTGTGTCTCATGGGATGTGCAGGTGACAAAGGAAGCCGCATTCTGGACCCCCTTCACCTCCCCACTAGACCCCTAACCTGGGCTCAGGCTGTGCTGGCTCCTCGTAACGGCCTGGCTGCCTTGCATCTGGCTCTTTGTTAAGGATGACAGAAGCCTAATTACATCTTTCTTTTCTCATTGAAGCAAAATTGTTGGCATTCCACAGGAGCCATTCGCTGTATAATGCACCATCTGGTCCTCTGTGATAAGGAAATAATTGATTATTTTGAAGACTCTTAACTCATCCTGTCTGTGCACCCCATGAAGAGAAAGGGGGGCCTAAATTTGCATGATAGCCGTGCTTTCACTAAAATGAAACAAGCGGCTGCAGCTTCAGGAAGACAAAGTTCCCTTCTAATTAATTTATTTTTTAACAAACAGTGATAATGTGATTACTATATGCCAGGCACTGTTCTAAGTACTTTACAAATAGCTAATTTATCCTCAAAACAACCCCACACTGCATGGGAGGAGGGAATGAGGAGTCTCAGGGACGTTCCGGTTCTTGATCTGGATGATGGTTACCTGGCTGTGCTCAGTTTGTAAAAATATGTCAATTGTGTTACCGCACAAAGATGGGGTTCTCCTACCTGATGTGCATAAAAACAGCCAATTATCATGGCATCAGCTTTTGAGAAAAGAATATAGCTTTATTGTGAGATCAATGTGCAAGGAGGCAAGAGGCATAAGCTCTCAGATCTGACTCCTCAATCCAGGGCTTGGGGCAAAATTTACGGGATGAAGGGCAGGGCGGTCTGAAGTGTGGAGATAGATGATTAGAGGTGAGGAGGAGTGAGGTAATTGATGATCTGTGCAAGTGTAGTCAAGCTTCATGGCTCTTCATAGGACATATGTTCACAAAATGGTGGTGTTAGTATGATCTGAGGTGGAGTTTTCTGCCCCTAGATATCAAAAGGGTCACTTACGGGGCACTTGTGCAGGACCAGTTGATGGGTTGGTGGTCTCAATCAGCCTGAACTGGACAAGGAGTTGTTTCTCAGTTTCTGAAAAACTACTCTTAATTACTCTTTTGATAAGATGGGGTCGGTTGAACTGGTCCTAGAGGGCCCATGGTTACAACTGTACACTTCCAGTGTATACCTTATGTATGCTATTCTTCAAGAGAATTAAAACAAAAATTCCAGTGTAGTAGATGCTATTGTCTTTACCCCTTTTATAAACGAGAAGACCGAGGCCTGGAGCTTGCTTGTGATCACATAGCTGAACATGGTACCCCCGGAATTGGAAGCCAGCTGGTCTGACGCTGGACTCCAGGCTCTTACCCAGGCCTCATGCTGCCCCTCGGGGAGGGCTGTGGCTGAGAGAGAAGAAAAAGAATTACCTGTCCTCCCTCACTGCTGCATCAGAAGACAGCCTATAGTGAAGAAGGCCTCCTTTGCCTGCTCATTGTTGACGGCTTGTTCTCTGAAGAAATAAGTTTCAACCCAGGAACCTGAGAAAACGGCACTGGCTTTGCCCAGGTGAAGCTGCCAAACCAGTGAGCCTGGAAAGATGAGAAGGACATCATGAGGAATGCAGGCAGTGCAGGGAGCCAGTCAAGAGGATGGAAGGGGACTCAGGGTAGAGATGTGATAGCTCACCAGGAAGCACGTAATACACTAGCCAGGAGCGGCCCCCAGGGAGGGCAGCAGATATCAGGTGACTGGAATCCCCACACTGAAGCCTTCGACTTACCAGATCCTTCCCCCTCCTTTCTGCAAGATGAATTTTGGTAAAATGAGACAAATGACAGATTAAGTGACCTAGAGAGTGTTTAGGCAGACATCCACACTGACGACTCTACCCCTTCCCCACCAGATCAGAAAAACCCCCACAAGGGAAGGAAATACCAGCAAACAAAACTTCCAAGGCACACGCTGAGACGACTGAGAGCTCAGTGTGGCTTCTTCTACCTCTCTGGCTGCCTCTTCAGATACAGATCGTACATTCCTAGTATGATCTTTATCTTCACCACCATCTTTAGTCTTTATCACCATGTCATCTTCACCACCAACCAACAGCAATGACATTGGATCCCTGCTATGTGCCAGCAATTTCACTCATGTTAAAACAAACAAACAACGACAAAAAAAACCCCTGAAAGCTGAGTATTTCCTTAACAATGTGGTTAGGGGCTGAAGTACAAGCAGACAGCAGTTACAGCACTGCGAGGTACGTTCTTATAGCGTCCATGATGCCATCTGAGCAGGGACGCGCCTGGTAGACAAAGAAGGCTCTGAAGCCACAATACACTGGACTCCTATGTAGGAGCTTCACCTCTTCTGCTGATCCAGAGATAAAGATTCAAGTACAAATAGTTCTTTTGGGAGGTGAGCCCAGGAAGTGCTGGTAAGGGAGTGGGGAAGTGAGACAGAGGAGGGAAAAGAGCCAGCACAGGGAGCGTGAAGATGTCCGCTGTGGGCTACTGGAGCTCAGTCCTGCTGGGGGCCTCTGAGAGACTGCACAACCCGTCATTGTTGTCCATCATTTCACTGAGGACCAATTGTCACCACTTGTGACCGGCCCTGCCCACGTGCCGAGCATGCTCTAGTAGGTGGAGAGCCAGGGGTTTGCAGGAGGAAGCCTGTGGAGCAAAGCAATGGCGAGAGCTGATGGGCTGTGGACAGCCACTGACAGCCTTGGCTGCATCCTTAAACCCTGAAGGCGACCTAGACAGGTTTAGCATAATGCATCAGCCACCTGAGTCTTGTTTAATGATCTAGACATGATGTGACTCCCTCTGCTACTTCCTGTTCTGGGTGGGCCCAACTCTCCAGGTGAGACAAGCACCAGCGAGCCGGCCCAGCAGGAGCTAACTGGAGTGCTCTGAACCCCACTTGCTCAGGGCACCAGGGTAGCGACAGGTCTGCGTTCCTGATTTCCAAAATTTTCTTTAAAGCACAGGGCTAGACTAGATCAGTCTCTACAAAGTAGATTCAGATGTATGAATTTCTTCTAAGAACAAATTCAACTAGAAAAGCAAAAAGTCAGCATTCCTTTGAGCATGCTGAGCAAGGCAACCCTTTTGTACATAACACATATTCTTCCTGTTAGTTTTATGTCCTTTCCTGAAGTATACCCCTCCCCATTCCTTCCTAGACCTTCCTCAGGTGAGAGTTCACTGTTTACTTCATTTGCATGTTATTTGCCTCCTCACCATAACATTGCCATAAAGGAGAGAGGGCTTATGGTCAAAGCAACTGGGTCGGACAGCTGCAACCAAGATCTGCCTCAAAAAATATTCTGATTAACCTGAAAATTTAAAGAACAGGAACACCGCTCAGTGCTAAGATTAAGGTTGTCCCTCAACTCGGGGGGAGAAATAAACTGTGGTATACCCATACTATGGGGTACTGATACACTGCAGCAGCGATGAACCACAGATGTTTCTGCTACATGAAAGGAGCCAGGCTACAACAGTTATATACTGTGTGGTTCCATTTATGTTGCATTCTTGAAAAGGCAAAACTATAGGGACAGAGAACAGATCAATGATTGCCAGAGGCTAAAGGTAGAGGGAGGTTTGACTACAAATAGGGCCAGCTTCAGGATGGAGTAGCCTGAGGGCTGTGTACCCAGAAAAGCCCTGGGTTTAGTTTAATGTTCTGTTGTTACTGTCTTGAAACTTTTAAACATTTTATCTTTGAACTTGCCTTTTGTAAGCGAAGTCTGATGGATCAATGGAGTATGCCCCTGAGCAGACAAGATACATACAATACTCTTACCCACCGCTGTCCCTTGCTGCCCCATTCGGGTAGAATGTTCACGACACCTCATGAGCACAGAACTTCGGATCCCCAACATTACGGGAGTACCGTGAGAACCAAGGCAAGTACAAGGAAAGCCTGTTACAGAACCTGCCGGCTCCATAAGGTGTTGGCAGGAAGTGTGCGTATCAAGAAGCAAAATAAAAACTATCAAGTTAGTTTCGCACAGCTTCCTGTCATTCTAGTCTAGTAAGAACGAAATACATGTGCATGTACGAGCTACAAAACACTAATTGTATAATTTCACTGATGCCGCATACCAGTTTGCTCTTATATTTATTTGCATTTCAAACGAGCGTTACAGGGTGTAAAAATGAATGATAAAATTTATGCTAATAATGTAAAATTTTAATTTTTTTTTACTTAGAACCTTAAATAGCAAATTAAAAAACACCATGGCAAGTCAAAAGAAACTGCAGAAGAAATAAAAAAGTCTTGTACCTTACTATCTTTACTGGCCCTTTTTTGCTGTGTTTTGAACAGGGCCCTGAAAATTCTAGAGCTAGCCCTGGCTACAAAGGAGCAGCACTGGGGAAGTTGGGGATGTGATGGAATCACTTAATATCTTGACTGTGGTGGTGATTATACTCACATGAAAAAAGGTAAGTTTTACCTTATGTAAAGTATACCTTAAATTTTTTTTTTTTTTGGTGAGGAAGATTGGCCCTGATCTAACATCTGCCAATCCTCCTCTTTTTTTTTTTTTTTTTTTTTGCTGAGGAAGACTGGCCCTGGGCCAACATCCACGCCCATCTTCCTCTACTTTATATATGAGACGCCGCCACAGCATGGCTTCCCAAGCAGTGCGTTGGTGCGTGCCCAGGATCCAAATTGGCGAACCCCGGGCTGCCGCAGCGGAGTGCGTGCACTTAACCGCTTGCGCCACCAGGCTGGCCCCTACCTTAATTTTTAAAATGGGCTGATTGTGTATGCCTTTTATGGCTTTTACTGATAACTAAAGTTAAATCCAGCAAGCCTGCTTTTGAGTCTGAAATCTGTAGAAAGTGCTGTCCAATACTATAAAATAATGAGTTCTGAATGACCTCTCATTCCTTAAACTTTCAGAGAATCATGCTAACCAAAATCTCCTGCCTTCTCAGAATCTCTGCCCGGCTTTGCTAGTTTTCCCTCAGACAGAGTTGGCTGGTAAAGACCACCTTCTCCCAACAGCAGAGCATCCCTGGGACAGGGGACACAGGTGGAAGCTCGTTGAAGTGGGGACAGGCTGCTCGAAGCCTGACATTGGGAAGCCTCATGGGACATGGCTCCTCCTGCAAGGGAGGCCAGTGTTCTCTTGAGACCATGTTGAGGGCCTCTCAAGGGGCCCACCTGCTCTCCCAAGAGCTCCCTCCAGGCTCAACTCTGGCCCCCACGTCTCCCGTTACACACATTTGAACCTGAAGAGTGGGGCTCAATCTGTTCGTTGCCCTGCAGGGCGGAGTAGAGACTGAAGGCTAGAGCCTCCTGCCTCAGTTTCCCACTGTCCTCAAGCCCAGAGTTGCATCTCTTTCCAGGCACCTTTAAAGACTCTCAACTGGCTAGTGAATCTCTCCAACACGATGAATTCTTGGTAACGTTTGTCCAAAGAGTAGATGAATAACCATGAACAACCTCAGACACAGAGGCTCTCAACAGTTAAGTCTTCACCGCATTTCCTTCCTTCTACACTGGAGGATCCCGGGCTCTCAAGAACAGAAGCAATTTGCCAAACATCAAACACTTGCCAAAGAGTGAGCCCAGAATTTGAACCAAGGCCTGAGTGACACCCTAACCCCAGTGCACACACATGCCCACCCTAGCAGTAGCTGAGGCCGCAGCACATCATCCATATGTTCATTGGTCCCTTCTTCATTTTCCCTCTGCAAGTTTCACCCAACTGATAAAAGACTCAGAATGTCTGGGAGAAAGTCCCAGCTCTATGAAGAGAGAGAGGCACTTAACTTGGAAAGTCTTGGAGTTGAACAATTACCGTCATGGGAGGGCTGGGCTGGCATCATCTGCTTGGCTGTTTGGCTCCCGCAGAAGCAAGTGCAGCTCGATGTGGGCTCTGAGGAAACCCAGGTATGCCTGAGGTCTCGGGCACCTTGCTTGGAGAGTGAGCTCCCTGTAGGTGGGCTACACAGATGGGAGGGGAGGGATAGGGAGGAAGCAGAAGGCCGCCCATGAATTCCAGGTGGATGTACAGGCCACACGTTTCTTTTCCTTTAAAGAGCTTCCCTATTCCGACCCTGCCCAGTTCCCACCAACTGTGGGCATATTTCTTTCCACTGGATGCCATGGTTGAGAACTCAGACTCCTGTGTCTTCCGGTTTGGGGAAAATGTTTTTGCCCATGATATTCATGAGCAACTGGAAGATAAAAAAGCAAAATGGAAAAGCCAAATCAAATGCCAGTTTGGGCCAGAAGAGTTGACTCTCTCCCTCCCCTCCATGCCTCTGCTCAGGGTGTCCTACCTCGAAGGCAACCCTCCAAAGCCAGGCTTCCTGAAGCCAGTGGAGCTCTTTGGCCATGGGGAGAAGGGTACAGAGCTTCCACACCAGGAAGGTAGCCAGTCTACCACATGGGTGTGGAGCACTCACTTGGTGTGGGCCCTGGGTACTCAGAGAAGAGATGGGCCCAGCAGCTGAGTGGTGGCTTGGAATGTCCAATAGATATTAGGAAACAGGTTAGAAAGCCAGGCTGGGGCCAGGTAATGAATGCCAGGATACTTCCTAAAAATGAGTGTTCTCCATCCAACTCCAGCCATCTTGTATGAATAAACATAACAGTATGGTTCAGGATCTGGGTTATCCTGGGCTGGGAGCTTTATATACACCCTCGTTTAGGTCTCTATTGGTGCTCCACCCACATACCTCCTCAGATCCCTTCTAGGGTATCTGAGCACCCCTCCCCTAGCTTCAGGTGCTTTTGCTTCCCATTGCTTGCACTTCTTTGACAGACTGCCCTAAGGCTATGGTAGCTACTTTGCCTCAAGCTCAGAGAGCTGGAAGTTCCTGGAAGTTTATGAACCCCTGAGGTGGCTCTTGACCAGTGACTGACAAGAGCAGAAAGTATGAATGAATGCCCAAACTCCTTACCTCAGGGTGGGGGGACGGGGGGTGGGGACGTGGGGGTGGGGAATGAGGTGTCAACACTGAAGCTGGGGCTTGGCTTAAATCCCACTCTTGCTTGGTGCCTTCCACTTCCCTGTCCTGCACCCCCTCCTTCCATTCTGGCCTCTGCAGGAGAACTTCCTCAATGAATTACCTGCATGGGAACCTTCATCTCAAGGTCTGCTTCTGGGGACCAGCACTCTGAGAAACTGAGAAATCAAGAAAACCCATCTAAAGTGTCATTATCCCCATTTTTCTGATTTAACAAACTTTTCTTCCTTGTCTGATGCATACGCAATAGCCTGGGATGGAAGATGTGTGAGACCACGCTGCTGCATTCTAGGAGCTCTGGTGGGGAGACCATTCATAGGTGATTTTGAAAGAAGACTAATTAATTAAATTAATTAGTGCTAGAAGAACCATCCAAAATGCTATAGAGGAACAGAGGTGAAGAGATGGATTCTGGCTGGTGTGATGGGGACCTGAAGGCTGCTCAAAGGAGAGAGGGCTGGAGTTGAGACTTTGCAAATAAGCAAGGTTCTGCAGGTGGAGAAGGTGGGGAGGTCCCTCGGGCCTAAGGAGGAGGGGTGACCAATGGGAATGTATTTGGACCTCAGTGATTGGAGTGATGGGCACTGGGGAGCGCAGTAAGAGGTGTGAGTGCAGCGAGGGAGTCTGGAACACACCAAAAATGCTGAAGAAAAGAGAAAGAAGACGGCAGGCCTGTCCCAAGAAGCCATGTCTGGATAATACAACCGTTAAGAGTATGAATTTACAGGGGCCAGCCCGGTGGCACAAGCGGTTAAGTGTGCGGGCTCCACTGTGGCAGCCTGGGGTTCACAGGTTCGGATCCTGGGCGTGCACTGACGCACCGCTTGGCAAGCCATGCTGTGGCGGCTTCTCATATAAAGTAGAGGAAGGTGGGCACGGATGTTAGCCTAGGGCCAGTCTTCCTCAGCAAAAAAAGAGGAGGATTGGCAGATGTTAGCACAGGGCAGATCTCCTCACCAAAAAACAAAACAAAAAAAAGAACATGAATTTATGACTTGCAAGACTCAGTGACTTTGACCATTAGAAATAGTGACCTATTTTATTCAAATTCTAATGGGAGGAGACTAAAAAATAGTAAATATAAAAAAATAAGTGAATTATATAGTACTTTAGAATGTCATAGATGCTTTAAAAATAGATCAGGAGGGGGTCAGAGTGCCATTTAGGGAGTGGGATTGCAATTTTAAATGGTGCGGTCAGGATGGCCCTTACTGAAAAGGCAAATGTATTTGGAGGAATGTATTTGTATTTGCTTGAGCAAAGACTTGAAGGAGGTGAGGAAGTTGGTCACGTGGATATCTGGGGTAAGGGTTTTCCAGGTGTAGGGAACTGCTAGTTCAAAGGCCCTAGAGCAGAGTGTGGCATAAATAAGGAGCCACAGGGAGGCCAGAGCAGCCAGGAGCAGAGTGAGCAAGAGAGAGAGAAGTTGGGGAGGTAATAGGCCACTGAAGGACTTTGGGTCTTACTCTGAGTGAAAGGGGGGACTTTGAAGGGTTTTTAGAAAAGTGACATTTATGTTTTGACAGAATCACTTTGGATGCTGTGCTGAAGATGCTGTGCTGAAGTAGAAGCAAGGAGACCAGCTCTGAGGCTAATACCATAATCCAAGTGAGGGATGATGATGGCTCTGAGCAGAGTGGTAGCTGTGGAGGTGATGGGAGGTGGTCAATTCTGCATATATTTTAAATGAGGACCCAAAAGGATTTACTTACCAATAGGAAGTGGAATGTAAAAGAAAGTCATTAGTAGGCTCCAATTTGGGGGACCTGAGGAATGGGAAGGATGGAGTTGGAAAGGATTATAGGGGAAGCAGGCTTTTGGGGGGAAGATCAGGAGTTCGGTTTGGGACATTCTGAACTTATGTTACCGTACCAGGTCCATTTTTGCCTGCCACCGGGAAAGCCAATCACCGAGACGAAGAGATTGCAGAGAGAGAGGGTTTAATCACAAGGCAGCCAAGTGAGGAAAACGGGAGAACAAGTCTCAAATCCACCTCCTTGAAAATAGGGACTCAAGGGTATTCATGGGGAAGGCGACAAGGTGGTCTGAAATGATTGGAGGTAAGGAGAGGTGAGGTAATTGATGATCTGCGCAAGCGTAGTCAGCCTCCATGCCTCTTCATAAGACACATGTTCACAGAATGGCGGCATTAGCATGCCCTGAGGGTGGAGTTCCAACCTCTTGCCGTTAAAAGGGCCCAGTTGATGAGTTGGTGGTCTCAGTCCAGCCTGAAGTGGACAAGGGGTTCAGTTCCTGAAAAAAAATAGCTCAAACACCCATTACCATGGTAACCCAGGCTCCAGGGAGATGTTATCTGTAGGAACCTAGTGGGAGTCAGGTAGCATATTGCCCAAACAGCACAGTTAACAATGAATAAGTTTATCATGCAGATGTAAGTCCTTGCCTTCCATTCTGATAAGTTTCTAGGTAAGGCCATTCCCCCCTTCTTCCTGGTCCAGCGAAGAAGATACCTTTACAGATGGAGATTTTCTTTACAAATGTAAATGTCTCTCATAAAGGGTAACCAGAACTAAGAATGCGCTTAGCACGACCCACCCAGGTACCCAGAGATATCTATAGTAGTGGCCTTTTCTGGGGGCCGGCCTCCCATCCCAAACTCCTTTGGTCAGTTAGTGGGGGTGGGGACCAAAATGTCATTCAGGCAGAGACATATTTTGAGTTTGCAAATTCCAACCCCCCATAGTTACTAGCTGCTTAATCATCAATGGCTGTTTGCTGGTTTCATTGAGATACCCATGAAACATCCAAATGGAGATGTCAAGTTGGCAGCTGGGTATTTCAGTTGAGAGAGAGTTCTGTCTGGAGATAAGCAAATGGAGATGCTAGAGCCATGTCTTGAGGGAGGAAAAGGGATGTGTCTAGCTTACAAGTGGAGGATTCAGGGTTGCTGGCCAGTTCATCTGTAGTAACAAGAGGGAAGAGAGAGTATGAGCACAGGTTGGGGGAGGGGGACCTGCTGGTGGAAATCTGTGGATTATGTCCGACTGCTTCAGTTTTCTCAGTGAGTAGGAAGCAGGTGGTGAGCTGGGAGTGAGGACGGGGTGGAGGTGATGGAGGTTTGACAATGCTATAAGTATTTTCTTCCCGTCTCACTCTTGTATTTTAACTCTTTTTGATGTCTTCTCCTATGCAGAAGTTTTTCATTTTTATGAAGTCACTTCTGTTAATAATTTCCTTTATGGTTTCAGGATTTTAGCCTTATTTAGGAAGTCCTTCCCCAAACAAAGATTATAAAATGATTCTCCTATATTTTCTTCTGGTACTCTTTAAAGATCATCTAGATTTAATTCCTGTAATTTAATTTTGTGCATAAGATATGGTAGAAACCTAACTCTTTTTTCTTTACCTGTGTGAAAGCACTTTTCCATAACTCGGTTCTCAAATAAGAGATACTTTGTGAGTGGGGCTCAGGGGTCAGTTACATTTTAATGCAGGATTCTGACAGATGAAATTGGTTTGTTTTCTTCCTAGTTTAATGAACAATCTCACTTCACAGTGAATATAGGACCAGATTCTTGGGATGTGCTGCTGTGTGTGTGGGGGTGGGGTGGGGGGTTGTGACCAGTCAGTTTGCAAGCGAACTGCTGTGCTGCCCAGGTGAGGGGCCCCATTACTACAACCTCTGTGTCTATCCCTCACATTTAAAAATTCAGCTTATTTCACCACCCAGAGAATGTGTTTGCTGTTCTTTGTAGGAAGGATGGCTCCTGTTCCAGTTTGTGAATGGACCCCACAAGCATATTTATTCAGACTCAGCCAAGAGCTTTAAAGAACAGCCCCTGGGAAGGACAACAGGCTGAAGCCAAGGCCTGGGTGGGAATGCAGCCCCCAGCCTCTCATGCTATACCTACCCTTCATCAATGGGGACCCCCCCATATCCTCCACCCCTCTTTGCTTGACCTCCCACCCCCAACTTGCTCTGACGTAGATGGAAAGTTCCTTGCTACACTTCGGCACCTAAGAGAGAAGAAGTGTGCCTCCCAGGTGTGTAAATGCACTTTGCATCTATAAAGTCTGCCTCTTCTTCCCTTGTTTTCTGTACATCTTAATGTCCCGATTAGACTGAAATCACCAAGGACAGATTAGTCCATCTCTTTCTTTAGTATTTCTCCAAACCATTCCTTCTCCACTCCTGTGGGCTGAGTGTCTAGCATAGAGCAGGTAAGAAGAAAAACAAGTTTTACCTACTCCACATCTACCCCCGCCAACATTTCTCCCGTAACTAAATTATTGGTGAGGAATGAGCACCTCAGATTTCACTGCATTCATGACATCAAATCCCTATGGAGCAAATTGGTACAACCTTTCTGAAAGGCAATTTGGTGGCAGGTATCAAAAGCCTTGCAAAAGTGCAAGTTTTGGCTCAGCAAGTCTTCTTTTATGAATTTATCCTAAGAAAATAATTATGAGATTATATGAGTTACACAAGAAATGCAGATACAGGGATTTCCTCTATAGTGAAAAAAGAAAATGGAACTAGCATTGAAAACCTACATCCAGTGACGTCAGCAACATAGTGGAGTGAGCTATTTCCTTTGTCTCTCCCCCATCAAACTACAACTAAAAGGACATTTATTGATCAGCAGAGGATACCTGCACAGCACAACAGGATGCCTGAGAGACCTGCGCAGCTATCCATCTGAAGGTGGGCGGACTACCCCTCAAGGATGTGGTGGAGATAGGTGAGCACCCTCTGCACCCCAGGCAGCCCAGTTCATGCATGCAACTGCTTTCCTGGCTGGAGCAATCATAGCACCCCTGCGGCCCCAAGGGCAGGAGCATGCCTCAGCGCCACTGTGGAAACAGGTGACAGCAGCCCTGAGCCCTAGTGTGATCACTTTCCCATCTGGTGGGAGAGTCCTCAGGGCCACGCAGCCCACAGAGAGCAGCACAGGCTTGGACCCAGTGGGGAAGCCCCACCCACCAAGCACAAAAGCTGGTACAACCTAGGAGTAGAGGGTGGCTGAGCTGCCGCCCAGGCGAACAAGCTCCTGGCTGCCCTGAATGCCTATAGTACTGCTCCAGCCCTGAAGAGGGGAAGCATGTCTCAGCAGGACTGTGGGAGCAGGCAGCAGTAACCCTGAGCCCCCATGTAATCTCTCTCTCATCCAGTGGGAGACTCTACAGTCCCACTGTGGTCCCAGGGAGTGGCTTTGGCTCATTCCCAGAGGGGAGGTCCTGCCCACCAAGCACAACAGCTGATGCGACCTAGGAGCAGATGGCAACGTGATCTGAATGAACTCCCAGCTGCTGTGAATGCTGATAGTACCACTGCAGCCCCAAAACAGGGAGCACAACTTGGCAGGACTGTGGCAGCAGGGAGCTGCAGCCCTAAGCCCGCTGCATGACTACTTTCCCATTTGCTGGGAGACCCCACAGGCCTGCTGTGATCCCAAGGAGTGGCCCAGGCCCAGACAGGCACAACTGAGAGGGATCACAGCAGCAGGCTCAGATTACACAGCTCCTGCCCCTCCCGCCCCAAGTGGCGGCAGGTGGAATCTGCATCCAGCAACTATCACCATGCACTAGCACAAATCCACACCATCAAATGGTATAAAGAAACATATTAATACTCCAGACCAGAAGGAACAAGACAAACACGCAGAAATCAACCCTGAAGGCATGGAAATCTGCAATCCAAATGACAGAGAATTCAAGACAGCCATCATAAGAAAACTCAACAAATTACAAGAGAATTCTGAAAGACAGTTCAATGAAATCAGGAACCAAATTACTGAACAGAGGGAATTCTTCACAAAAGAGATACAAACTGTAAAGAAAAACCAATCAGAATCGTTGGAGATCAAAAACACAATGGATGAGATAAAGAAAAATCCGGAGTCCTTAAACAACAGAGCTGACAATATGGAGGATAGAATTAGCAATCTAGAGGATAGGAATACAGAAATGCTTCAGATGGAGGAGGAGAGAGAATTTAGACTAAAAAGAAATGAAGAAATTCTCCAAGAAATATCTGACTCAATTAGGAAATGCAACATAAGGATTATAGGTATTCCAGAGGGAGAAGAGAGGGAAAAAGGAGCAGAGAGCTTTTTCAAAGAAATAATAACTGAGAATTTCCCAAACCTGGGGAAGGAGCTGGAATTCCATGTAAAAGAAGGCAACAGAACTCCTAATTAGGTCAATGTAAAAAGACCTTCCCCAGGGCATATATTAGTAAAGCTGGCAAAAGTCAATGACAAAGAGAAAATAGTAAAGGCAGCAAGATAAAAGAAAACAACCTATAAAGGAACCCCTATCGGGCTTTCAGCGGATTTTTCAGCAGAAACCCTACAGGCTAGGCATGAGTGGAATGATATATTCAAAATTTTGAAAGACAAAAACTTTCAGCCAAGAGTACTATATCCACTGAAAATATCCTTCAGATATGATGGAAAAATAAAAACTTTCCCAGATAAACAAAAGCTGAGGGAGTTCATTGCCACAAGACCACCCCCCTACAAGATTTGATCAAGAAGACACTCATACCTGAAAACAAAAGAAGAAAGTGTTTAAAAAGCCTTGAGCAAGGAGATAAATAGGCAGACAAAATCAGAAAATTGCAACTCTCTATCAGAACAGATTAGCAAACAGTTAATTATAACTCTAAAGATAAAGGGAAGGAAAACACCGAAAATAAATATCACTTCATTTTAAGCATAAATTCACAATACATAACGGAATAAGTTATGACAAAAACAACTTAGAAAGGGAAGAGGAAAGGGATGAAACCTGCTGAAACTAGGGGAACAAGAAGCTATCAGGGAACGGACTATCTCATCTATGAGATCTTTTATACAAACCTCACGGTAACCACTAAACAAAAAATCAGAACAAAGACACAAATGATAAATAAAGAGAAAACCAAGAAAACCATCACAGAGAACCAAAAAATTGAATTGGCAGTCCGAAATACATGGGACGAGAAACAAGGGAAATACATAACAACTGAAAAACAAGAAATAAAATGGCAGCATTAAGCCCTCATATGGCAATAATCACTCTAAATGTAAATGGATTGAATTCCCCAATCAAAAGACAAAGAGTGGCTGGTTGGATTAAAAAACAAGACAGAACAATTTGCTGCCTCTGGGAAAGACATCTCAGCTCTAAAGACAAACACAGGCTTGGAGTGAAGGAATGGAAGACAATACTCCAAGCTAACAGCAAACAAGAGAAACAAGGTGTTGCCATACTTATATCAGACAAAGTAGACTTCAAGATAAAACAGATAATGAGAGACAAAGAAGGACAATATATAATGATAAAAGGGACATTCCACCAAGAATACATGTCACATAAATATATATGCGCCCAACACAGGAGCACCAAAGTACAGAAAGCAACTATTAACAAACGTAAAAGGAGATATTAACAACAACACAATAATAGTAGGGGACCCTAACACCCCACTTACATCAATGGCTAGATCATCCAGACAGAAAGTCAATAAGGAAATAGTGGACTTAAATGAAAAACTAGACCAAATGGACTTAATAGATATATACAGAACACTCCATCCAAACACAGCAAAATACACATTCTTCTCAAGCACACATGGAACATTCTCAAGGATAGACCATATGTTGGGAAACAAGGCAAGCCTCTATAAGTTTAAGAAGATTGAAATTATAATAAGCATCTTTTCCAACCATAATGCTATGAAACTAGAAATCAACTACAAGAAAAAAACTGAGAAAGTGACAAAGATGTGGAGACTAAACAACATGCTACTGAACAACAAATGGATCACTGAAGAAATTAAAGGAGAAATCAAAGAATATCTGGCAACAAATGAAAATGAAAATACACCATACCAACTCATATGGGATGCAGCAAAAGCGGTCCTGAGAGGGAAATTCATAGCAATACAGGCCCACCTTAACAAACAAGAAAAATTCCAAATAAGGAATCTTAAACTACACCTAACAGAATTAAAAAAAGAAGAACAAACAAAGCCCCAAGTCAGCGGTAGGAGGGAAATAATAAAAATTAGAGCAGAAATAAATGAAATTGAACCAAAAAAACAGTAGAAAGGATCAGTGAAACAAAGAGCTGGTTCTTTGAGAGGATAAACACAATTGACAAACCCTTAGCCAGACTCACCAAGAAAAAAAGAGAGAAGGCTCAAATAAATAAAATTAGAAATGAAAGAGGAGAAATTATAACAGATACCACAGAAATACAAAGGATTATAAGAGAATACTATGAAAAACTATATGCCAACAAATTGGACAATCTAGAAGAAATGGATAAATTCTTAGACTCATACAACTCCCAAAACTGAATCAAGAAGAAATAGAGAATCTGAATAGGCCAATCACAAGTAAAGAGATTGAAACAGTAATCAAAAATCTCCCAAAAAATAAAAATCCAGGACCAGATGGCTTCTCTGGAGAATTTTACCAAACCTTCAAAGAAGATTTAATACCTATCCTTCTCAAACTATTCCCGAAAATAGAGGAAGATGGAACACTTCCTAACACATTCTATGAGGCCAACATCACCCTGATACCAAAGCCAGACAAGGACACTATAAAGAAGGAAAACTACAGGCCAATATCACTGATGAACATAGATGCCAAAATCCTCAACAAAATATTGGCAAATCGAATACAGCAATACATTAAAAAGATCATACACCATGATCAAGTGGGATTTATAGCCGGGACACAGGGATGGTTCAACATCTGTAAATCGATCAATGTGATACAACCACATTAACAAAATGAGAAAGAAAAACCACATTATCATCTCAATAGATGCAGAGAAAGCATTTCACAAGATCCAACATCCATTATGATAAAAAAAAAAACTCTCAACAAAATGGGTATAGAAGGAAAGTACCTCAACATAATAAAGGCCATATATGACAAACCCACAGCCAACATCATACTCAACAGGGAAAACTGAAAGCCTTCCCTCTGAGAACAGGAACAAAACAAGGGTGCCCACTGTCATCACTTTTATTCAACATAGTACTGGAGGTTTTGACCAGGGCGATTAGGCAAGAAAAAGGAGTAAAAGGAATCCAAATAGGCAATGAATAAGTGAAACTCTCACTGTTTGCAGACAACATGATTTTATATGTAGAAAACCCTAAAGAATCTGTCAGAAAACTATTAGAAATAATTAACAACTACAGCAAAGTTGCAAGGTACAAAATCAACTCACAAAAATCAGTTGCATTTCTATACTCAAATAATGAACTAACAGAAAGAGAACTCAAGAATACAATCCCATTTACAATTGCAGCAAAAAGAATAAAATATCTAGGAATAAATTTAACCAAGGAGGGGAAAGACCTATACAATGAAACTATAAGACATTATTGAAAGAAATCAATGATGATATAAACAAATCCCATGCACATGGATTGGAAGAATAAACATAGTTAAAATGTCCATACTACCTAAAGCAATCTACAGATTCAATGCAATCCCAATCAGAATCACAATGACATTCTTCACAGAAATAGAACAAAGAATCCTAAAATTCATGTGGGGCAACAAAAGACCCTGAATACCTAAAGCAATCCTGAGAAAAAAAACAAAGCTGGAAGCATCACAATCCCACACTTCAAAATATACTACCAAGCTATAATAATCAAAACAGCATGGTATGGGTACAAAAACAGACACACAGGTCAATGGAACAGAATTGAAAGCCCAGAAATAAAACCACACATCTATGGACAGCTAATCTTTGACAAAGGAGCCAAGAACATACAAAAGAGAAAGGAAAGTCTCTTCAATAAATGGTGCTGGGAAAACTGGACAGCCATATGCAAAAGAATGAAAGTAGACCATTATCATTTGCCATACACAAAAATTAACTCAAAATGGATCAAAGACTTGAAGGTAAGACCTGAAACTATAAAACTCCTAGAAGAAAATATAGGCAGTATGCTCTTTGACATTGGTCTTAGAGGGATCTTTTCGAATTCTATGTCTACTCAGACAAGAGAAACGAAAGAAAAAGTAAACAAGCGAGACTTCATCAGACTAAAGAGCTTCTGCAAGGCAAAGGAAACCAGGGTCAAAACGAAAAGACAACCCACCAGCTGGGAGAAAATATTTGCAAATCATATATCCAACAAGGGGTTAATCTCCATAATACATAAAGAACTCACACAACTGAACAACAAAAAAACAAACAACCCAATAAAAAAATGGGCAGAGGATATGAACAGACATTTTTCCAAGGAAGATATACAGATGGCCAACAGGCACATGAAAAGATGTTCAATATCACTAATCATCAGGGAAATGCAAATCAAAACTACACTAAGATATCACCTTACACCTGTTAGAATAGCAATAATCTCCAAGACAAAAAGTAACAAATGTTGGAGAGGTTGTGGAGAAAAGGTACTGGTGGGAATGCAAACTGGTGCAGCCTCTAAGGAAAACCGTATGGAGATTCCTCAAAAAATTAAAAATAGAAATACCTTATGATCCAGCTATCCCACTACTGGGTATTTATCCAAAGAACTTGAAATCAACAATCCAAAGAGGCTTATGCACCCCTATGTTCATTGCAGTATTATTCACTATAGCCAAGAATTGGAAGCAACCCAAGTGTCCGTGGACAGATGATTGGATAAAGAAGATGTGGTATATATAATGTTCAATGGAATACTACTCAGCCATAAAAAAATACAAAATCGTCTCCTTTGCAACAACATGGATGGACCTTGATGGCATTATGTTAAGCGAAATAAGCTGGACAAAGACAAACACCATATGATTGCACTCATATGTGGAAGATAAACTAACACACGGACAGAGAGAACAGTTTGGTGGTTACCAGAGGGAAGCGGGTGGGGAAGTGAGCACAAGGGGTGAAGGGATGCATTTATATGGTGACTGACAAATAATAATATAAACTGAAATTTCACAATATTATAAACTATTGTGACATCAATTAAAAAAAAACCTACATCCATATACGTATATGCAGAAGAAAAAAAGACTGTAAAGGTGTACACACAAAAATATTAATCCTGTTAGCTCAAGGTGGACTAATTTTAATTGTTCTCTTTTCATTTATCAGTATTTCCTAAATTTTCTATAATAGACTGATATATCTTTTATTATGTATAGATTTCTTTTTTAATCTATTATGGGGGGTCAGAATTGGCCACCCCAAAATGTGTCTTTGCTTTGCCTTGATTATTTCTAAGAACAAAAGACTCTGAAATAAGCTTTGACCTTCCCTCCTAACTGCCTAAAATAATTTAAGATAAAAGCCCTGTCCCTAGGACGGGCCATCACCATAGATAACTCTGGGTATTGGTAGACTGGGATGGTTCCTGCTAAACCCATTCTTATCAAAGTTCTATTTACCAAAAATTTGCTTTTCCATTTCCATGTGAATTGCCTTCCTCCCCGTTGAAGTTCCAAGACACTACCCCCAATATCCCTCTTTGTCTTTAGCTGAAGATGATATTTAAGGTGGCAGCTTTCGCCATTCTGGCAAGTTACTCAGCTTTCCTGGGTTTCTCCCATGTGTACATGTTATCAAGCTTTGTTTGATTTTCTCCTGTTATTGTCTCATGTCAATTTAATTTGTAGCCCAGTCAGAAGGACCTAAAGGGTAGAGGAATTGTCTTCCTCCCCTACACTATAATTCCTGGAGTATGAATTTTCCTGTTTGTTTAATCTGATGATTCATTCCCAGCAGTTTATATCCAAACCACCTGATTTCTGTCCACTCTGTCCATTCAATCCACAAATACCTGTAGACTGCCCACTGCTAGAGCTAGAAGCTCTTCTGGGGGAGTTGGCAAGGGCAAGGAACTGAAATTTTAATTTCATCTAATTTAAATTCATTGAATTTAAAAACTAATACTATATTCAGTTGTTAGAAACCTTTAAGTACCTTTAGAACAACTTTTTCAACTTTAAGTTTTATGAACTCTAAACACAGATTAAATACCGTCAATGAAAATCAAACATCCAAATGAAAATGCACAGTAAATATAAGATACACACTGGATCTCAAAGACTTTTACAGAAACAAACAATGAAAAATATGTCAGTAATAAATTTTATACTGACTGCATGTTGAAATGATATGTCAGATATACTGGATTAAATAAAATCTACTCTTAAAATTAATCTTACTTTTTATTTTTTCAAGTGGTTACTGGAAAATTTAGAATCACATACGTGATTCCCATTATGTTTCCATTGGACAATGCTGCTCTAGAGAACTGTGGGAAGATCAAGTGGTATAACATTAAGAGTCAGTAAATTTAAGAGGATAAATCTCATGTTATATGATTTTTACCACAATAAAAAAAAGTCAGGTACCTGCTTTTTTAATCTATGGATAACCCATTCTTTTATTAGCAATATGTTTTTATAGAACAAAACTTGTAATGTAAGGGAAGTTTCACAGGGTTTTGGAGAAGATACCAGGGACTTGGCTCTGCTGCTTACCAGTTGTGTGTCCTCTGGCAAGTTTTTGTGTTTTTTTGTGAGGAAGACTAGCCCTGAGCTAACATCTGTTGCCAATCCTCCTTTTTGCTGAGGAAGGTTGGCCCTGGGCTAACATCTGTGCCCATCTTTCTCTACTTTATATGTGAGATGCCTGCCACAGCATGGCTTGGTAAGCGGTGTGTATGTCTGCGCCTGGGATCTGAACCCTCAAACCCCAGGCCACCGAGGTGGAGCTTGCAAACTTAACCACTATGCCACAAGGCCAGCCCCCTCTGGCAAGTTTTTTAGTGACTCTGTGCTCAATTCCCTCATCTATAAAATGGAGATCAAAGAACGTCCCTCACAGAGCTATAAGTGAGGATGAGGTAGGTAAAATGCTGGTATACAGGTAAATGTTCATTATCATTTCAGTTATCTTGAAACTCTCTGAAAATAAGTTCTTAATTGTATTTTTATTATTTCCATCCTGAGTTTTATTCTCATGTGAAATTCTCAGCCTAATGTTTGTTTGAATTAATAAGCACTCTCAAGAATTCTTTCTATTCTCTTGAATTCTTCCATTAAGCCTCACAACCACAAAATTTACCATAATTGTTAATTAGCTCTAATTTATTATGTCTACATGAACGCAAATTCTGAACAATAATTTTATGTTTGACTTCTGTTTCTCTGGGCAGACTCGAGTGCCTTGGTGCCAACTGAGAGTCAGGACTTCACAGGAGAACAGGAAAGCATCTTCAAGAACCTATCGGTGAGCTCAAATAGCGTCTGGTTCAGGGTTACTGAGGGCTGTCCAGACAAGCAACTGCAACTGGTATCAGGAAACCAACTCTCCCCTCACCTTCTGCCAAAAAAGGAACCACAAAAGTAGAGTATTGTTCAGTGGGCATGGTGGAAACACTATGTTGAATAGCCATGGTTAGGTGCGTATTATTATAATACATGACAGTCTGGGGTTGCTTATTCCCTTCCTTCAGATTGACCTCCATCCCTGATGGGAACAGGTCTTCGACATAATAAAGCACCAAAGTTCTACACCCTTCTGTGAAGGATCGAGGATCTACTAGGCTGGAATCAGGAACCACCTGACCATCTCCACCTCTCTGACACCTAGGTGCCACTGGATGGAGCCAGGACCCGTGGAGGAGGGAGACCAGAGGCAGAAGGTACTATAAGCACCAGCTGAGGCTCACAAATCTGGGATCAAAAGGAAACCCAATGGGAAGAAGCAAGAAATGTCTGCTGCTGTCCTCGGTACTGTCTGTGTGTTCACAACTGATGACCAATAGGATGAGTGTTTTATTTCTGGTAATGAAATCTATCAGCACACCAGGCATTCAAGGCATAACAATAGGATAATGATACTAACAGCCATCACTTACTGTGTGCTTTCTCTGCCCAGACTCTAGGCTATGTCCTCTACATTCCTACACTGTCTAATCCTACATTCCTACACTGTCTAATCCATTAGATAATATATTAGTTATCTGTTGCTACATAACAAATTACTCTAATACTTAGCAGATTAAAACAATAAACATTTATTATCTCACATAGTTTCTATAGGTCAGCAATCCGAGAATGGCTTGGCTGGTGGCTCTGGCTCAGGGTCTCTTATGAGGCTGTAGTAACCTGAAGGCTTGACCAGGGTTGGAGGATCCTCACTTGCATGCCTGGCAAGATAGTGCTGGCTGTTGGCAGGAGCACCCAGTTCCTTGCCTCATGGACTGCTTGAGGGTGCGGCTGCTTGAGTGTCCTCACAACATGGAAGCTGGCTTCCCCCAGAGCAAGAGATCTAAGGGAAAGCAAGCTGCTATATGTCTTACGACCTGGCCTCAAAAGTCACATTCTGTCCTTTCCACAATATCCTATTGATTATACAGGTCAGCCCTATTCTGTGTAGGAGGAGTCTATAGAAGGGCATGAATACCAGGAGAGGGGATCAGTGGGGAACATCTTGGTGTGTGGTGACCTCAGGAGAGTATGATTATCCCCATTTCACAGTAGAGAAAACTGAGGCACAGAAAGGTAAGTCAATTTTCCCAAAGACACACAGCTGGTGTGTGGTGGGGCTGGGATTTGACCCCTGGTCTTCTTGATTCTAACACCACTCAAGAGACAATGTTGAAGCCTGAACCGTGATTAGGTGAAAAGGTGGGTGGGGTCTATAGCAGTACTTCAGGGCACAATGCACTTATGCGTTTTCTGTCTTATGTCTCATGGCCTGGCAATCCAACCTCCACTACAACATAGATTCCATGGCACATTATCTTCTAAATTCCAGATATTCAATCTGCACATTTTGGAACCCAACCTGCTAATAAAATGAGAATTGCCTGCATCGTGAAATTCTAGGCAGCCACCTGCAGTGAGTAATAATAATGTGACTTAATGTAGAGCAAGAGCCTCACTGATTTATATCCACCAAACTGCCAATGGGTCAATTACAAATGCTGTATTTTGGAGGAATAACTATGCCCAGCATTCTTTTCCTATATATCAATAACTTCTAAAGCTTCTTCCAACTCTAAAATTTCCTGATTCTTTGATTATAGAAAATTAAACTACTTTATTTATTCACCACTTCTTTGTTTTCTATGATACACAAAGTTACTCATTACTGAGAGAACTATTTGAGAACATTAAAACTGGAACTGTGAAAGCCAGAGAGAAGCCCATTTTATTCATTAAAAATCAAAACCTTATGAAATGCTCTTTGATTTTGATGTAAATACTTTATGTAATAGTTTGTATGCCTTTTGTTGCTTCTGCCAGCCTTTTCCACTCTTCATTATGAGTACAAAAAAACATGAATTTTTCCACCATTGTATTCATCTGGATGAACATTTTTGCACATCTGTAAGACAATGATAATTAGCATTCATAAGAAAGGTCCCAAAGCATGCAGAATCCTAAAGTGTCTGCTGATTTGCCAAAGGAAAAGTAATTATGTGACAATATCAAGTGTACTTTGATGTGTTTTGAAAACTAATATATATGTATGATAATAATTACTTAGTAACTGTTTAACTAATCCAAATGCTCCCTTCTTTACCTAGGCAAGATAATGGGAAATTTACTGTTTAAGAAGAGAATTGAGGTTATATTAATAGGGATTGAAGTCAAAATGGTGGCACAGGCAGACTCTGAACTCACCTCCTCCCACAGACACAACAGACCTACAACTACTCTTAGAACAATTGCTGCTGAGAGAGAACTGAAAACTGGATAAGAGGAACCCCTGCAGCAAATGACAGTACTGACTGAGGTGGAAAAGGCAGAAATTCCCTTCTGGAGAGAAAAAAAAGCCACCTTCACAACCTGCAGCATTTCATCACCACCTGGGAGCAACCCAAAGGTACACAGCATTCCCTGGAGGAGTGGGGGACCTGAGCCAGGGAGCAATGCTGCTATAAGCAGTTTTCGGACCCAACACAACCGAGATGAGTGGCATAATATCTGGCTTTGCCAACTACTAACAACAACAGGGAATACTCCCAGAAAAGCTGAGACATAAGGAAATTAAAGCCAGCTCTTAAAGGGCCCATGCACAAATTCACCTGTTTCAGAAAGCAACCTAAAATCACCAGAAAGAAAGGTGCACAGTCCTCTGGTGAAAAGAGACTCACCTGATAGGCTCTGGGTGTATCTCGGTGAGAGGTGAGACCTCTCCAGGGACTGAGACAACAGCGGCAGCCATTGTTGAGACCTGGTGTAGGCGTGCTGACACAGACACCAGCAGATGCCATTGGAGTTCTCCCCCTGGCCTTTTAGCCCAGGGTCTGCCCACCCACTAGAGCACCGATTTAATCCAGCTCAGCCAAGGCAAGCAGCCCACCCTAGGGACTGGCCCCATTCAACATCAAGTCCTTGGGCAACTTGTGGGCCTGCATAGGCTAGGTACCTGGATTCTCTGAAGCCTGGCAAGTGGGCCCATCTCTGTGGGGCAGGGCATGCGAGAGGAGTGAGTGAAGTGTGTGGGGCGATGGTAGAGTGTGTGGCACCTCTGCTGTGAGGTGACTGGGTCCACTTCAGGGGGTCAGGGCGTGCGCATGGGGCAGGACTATGTTGATAGGTGTGTGGTATGTGTGGCCCTGTGGGCAGTGGGGCTTGTCAGCTGCAGAAGACTTGTACTTCTCAAACAACCACATAGGAGATCGGCCCCACCTTCCAAAGCCTGAAACAATTGGGTGCTCTCGTGCCTGGGGCCAGCTCCACCCAGCTGCAATCCTGAGAGAGCTGACAAGAGCCTTATAGGCTGGAGGCCTATAGCAATTGTAAGCCCCTGAGCCTAGCAACCAGCCACGCTGGGGGCCTAATCACTTAATAGAAAAACTGCAACAGGAATGTGCTATTAGACCTTGCAGCCAGCTGTGCTGGGGCTCCCCACACCCCATAAAGAGACTGAAGGGTCCACAACAACCACACTCAGCTGAGCATTACAACCAGACAGCCAGGGGGACAGCTCAGCCTCCCTGGGCACCTATAGCAAAAGCAACCCTGCCACAACAGAAGGACACATGTAGCCCACACGAGGGTCACTGCAGGAACATTTGGAACTGGTGATGAGGGAAGCACACTGCTTGGCCTCATAAGGCATCGCTTACATAAGGTCACTTCTCCAAGATCAGGAGACGTAGCTGACCTACCTAATACATAGATACAAGCACAGAGAAAGAGGCAAAATGAGGAGGCAAAGGAATATGTTCCAAGTAAGGGAACAGGACAAAACCCCAGAAAAAGAACTAAATGAAACAGAAATCAGCAATCTACCTGACAAAGAGTTCAAACAAAGAGCCATAAGGATGTTCGCTGATCTGGGAGAAGATGGGATGAACTCAACAAAGAAATGGAAAATATAAAAAAGAACCAATCAGAAATGAAGAATACAATACTGGAAATGAAAAATTCACTAGAGGGACTCAAAAACAGAGTAGATGATACAAAAGAACAGATCGCGAGCTGGATAAAAGACTAGAGAAAATCACCCAAGCTGAACAGATAAAAGAAAAAAGAGCTAAAAAGAGTGAGGACAGTCTAAGGGACCTCTGGGACAGCATCAAGCACACTAACATCCATGTTATAGGTGTCCCAGAAGGAGAAGAGAGAGACAAAGGGGCAGAGAATCTATTTGAAGAAATGATAGCTGAAAACTTTCCTAACCTAAGGAAGGAAACAGCCATCCAGGTACAGGAAGCACAGAGGGCACCGAAAAAGGTAAACCCAAAGAGGCCCACACCAAAACACATCATAATTAAAATGTCCGGAATTAAAGATAAAGAGAGAATCCTAAAAGCCACAAGAGAAAGGCAACAAGTTACATACAAAGGAAACCCCGTAAAGCTATCAGCTAACTTCTCAGCAGAAACTTTACAGGCTAGAAGATAGTGGCATGATATATTTAAAGTGCTAAAAGGAAAAAACCTGCAGGCAAGAATACTCTACCCGGCAAGATTATCATTCAAAATGGAAGGAGAGGTAAAGAGTTTCCCAGAGGAGCAAAAACTAAAGGAGTTTATCACCAAGAAACCAGTCTTACAAGAAATGCTAAATGGACTTATTTAAGGGGGAAAGAGAAGACTGCAAATAGAAAAAAATTGTCTATTTCCATGATAAGAGGGTAACAGATACAAACGCACAAAAAAGAGGTTAGATATGATGTCAAGAACATAAAAGGTGGGAGGAGGGGAGTAAAAGAGTAGAGTTTTTAGAAAGAGATAAAACTAAAGAGACCATCAACTTAATATAGATTGCTATATACCTGGGTTATTATATATGAACCTCAGGGTAATCACAAACCGGAAACCTATAATAAATACACAAAAACTAGAGAAAGGAACCCAAACATAATACTAAAGAAAGCCATCAAACCACAAGGGAAGAGAACAGGAGAAGGAAGGAACAGAGAAGAACTACTGAAAGACCCAGAAAAAAGTTTAAAAATGGCAGTAAGTACATACTCATCAATAGCTACTTTAAACGTCAGTGGACTAAATGCTCCAAACAAAAGGCATAGGGTGACTGATTGCATAAAAAAACCAGACCCATATATATGCTGCATACAAAAGACACACTTTGGACAAAAGACACTCACAAACTGAAAGTGAAGGGATGGAAAAAGATACTCCATGCAAATGGCAATGAAAAGAAAGCAATACTTATATCAGACAAAGTAGACTTTAAAACAATAACTGTAACACGAGATAAAGGGCACTATATAACAATCAAGGGAACAATCCAAAAAGAGAATATAACACTTGTAAATATCTATGCACCCAACACAGGAGCACCTAAATGCATAAAGCAATTATTAACAGACATAAAAGGAGAAATAGACAGTAACATAATAATAGTAGGGGAATTTAACACTCCACTTACACCAATGGATAGATCATCCAAACAGATCAATGAGGAAACATTGGCCATAAAAACACACTAGACCAGATGGACTTAGTAGATATATACAGAACATTCCATCCAAAAACTGAAGAATACACATTCTTTTCAAATGTACACGGAACATTCTCCAGGATTGATCACATATTAGGCCACAAAACAAGTCTCCACAAATTTAAGAAGATTGAAATAATGCCAAGCATCTTTTCTGACCACAATGGTATGAAACTAGAAATCAACTATAGGAAGAAAATCAGAAAAGCCACAAATATGTGGAGATTAAACAAAATGCTACTGAACAATGATTGGGTCAATGAAGAAATCAAAGGAGAAATCAAAAAATATCTGGAGGCAAGTGAAAATGAAAATATGACATGCCAGAATTTATGAAATACAGCAAAAGCGGTTCTAAGAGAGAAGTTTATAGCAATACAGGTCTATCACAACAAACAGGAAAAATCTCGAATAAACAATCTAACAGTGCACCTAAAGGAACTGGAAAAAGAAGAACAAACAAAGCCCAAAAGAAGGAGGGCAATAATCAAAATCAAAGCAGAAATAAATGAAATAGAGACTTAAAAAACAACAGAAAAGAAATCAATGAAATCAAGAGCTAGTTCTTTGAAAAGATAAACAAAATTGACAAACCTTTAGCTAGACTCACCAAGAAAAAAAGAGAAGTCTCAAATAAATAAAATCGGAAATGAAAGAGAAGAAATTATAACAGACACCTCAGAAATACAAAAGATTACAAGAGAATACGACGAAAAGCTATATGCCAACAAATTGGATAATCTAGAAGAAATGGATAAATTCTTAGAATCATAAACTTTCCAAAACTGAATCAAGAAGAAATAGAGAATCTGAATGACCAATCACCAGTAAGGAGGTCGAAACAGTAACCAAAAACCTCCCAAAAAACAAAAGTCCAGGACCAGACGGCTTCCCTGGGGAATTCTACCAAACATTCAAAGAAGACTTAATACCTATCCTTCCCAAACTCTTCCAAAAAATCCAAGAGGAAGGGAAGCTTCCTAACTCATTCTATGAGCCAACATTACCCTGATACCAAAACCAGACAAGGACAACACAAAAAAAGAAAATTACAGGGCCGGCTCCGTGGCTTAGCGGTTAAGTGCGCGCGCTCTGATGCTGGCGGCCCGGGTTCGGATCCCGGGCGCGCCCCAAGGCACCACTTCTCCATCCAACCCGAGGCCGAGTTCCACATACAGCAACTAGAAGGATGCGAACCTATGACATACAACTATCTACTGGGGCTTTGGGGGGAAAAAACTGAATAAATAAAATCTTTAAAAAAAAAAAAAAAAAAAAAGAAAATTACAGGCCAATATCACTGATGAACATCGATGCAAAAATCCACAACAAAATACTAGCAAATCAAATACAATACATTAAAAAGATCATACACCATGATTAAGTGGGATTTATTCCAGGGATGCAGGGATGGTTCAACATCCACAAATCAATCAACATGATATACTACATTGACAAAATGAAGAATAAAAATCACATGATCATCTCAATAGATGCAGAGAAAGAATTTGACAAGATACAGCATCCATTTACGATAAAAAGTCTGAATCAAATGAGTATAGAAGGAAAGTACCTCAACATAATAAAGGCCATATATGAGAAACCCACAGCTAATATCATTCCCAATGGTGAAAACCTGAAAGCTATCCCTCTAAGAACAAGAACCAGACAAGGATGCCCACTTTTACCACTCCTATTTAACATAGTATTGGAAGTCCTAGCCACACCAATCAGGCAAGGAAAAGAAATAAAAGGGATCCAAATTAGAAAGGAAGAAGTGAAACTGTCACTATTTGCAGATGACATGATTTTATATAGAGAAAACCCTAAAGAATCCACCAAAAAAAAATTAGAAATAATAAATGAATATGGTAAAGTTGCAGGATAAAAAATCAATATACAAAATCAGTTGCATTTCTATACACTAATAACGAAGTAGCAGAAAGAGAAATTAAGAACACAATCCCATTTACAATTGCAACAAAGAGAATAAAATACCTAGGAATAAACTTAACCAAAGAGGTGAAAGATCTGTACACTGAAAACTATAAAACATTGTTGAAAGAAACTGAAGAAGACACAGAGAAATGGAAAGATATTCTGTGCCCTTGGACTGGAAGAATTAACATACTTAAAATGTCCACACTCCCTAAAGCAATCTATAGGTTCAATGCAATCCCTCTCAAAGTCCCTACAACATTTTTCACAGAAATAGAACAAAGAATCCTAAAGTAACCAAAACAGCATGGTACTGGCACAAAAACAGACACACAGATCAATGAAATAGAATCAAGAGCCCAGAAATAAACCCACACATCTATGGACAGCTACTTTTCGACAAGGGAGCCAAGAACATACAATGGAGAAAGGAAAATCTCTTCAATAAATGGTGTTGGGAAAACTGGACAGCCACATGCAAAAGAATGAAAATAGACCATTACCTTACACCATACACAAAAATTAACTCAAAATAGATTAAAGACTTGAATGTAAGAACTGAAACCATAAAACTTCTAGAAGAAAACATAGGCAGTATGCTCTTCGGCATCGGTCTTAGCAACATATTTGCAAGTACCATGTCTGACCAGGCAAGGGAAACAATACAAAAAATAAACAAATGGGACTACTAAACTAAAAAGCTTCTGCACAGCAAAGGAAACCATCAACAAAGTGAAAAGACAACCTAACAACTGGGAGAAGATATTTGCAAACCATATATCTGATAAGGGGTTAATCTCCAAAATATATAAAGAACTCATACATCTCAACAACAAAAAACCTAACAACCCAATTAAAAAATGGGCAAAAGACCGGACAGACATTTCTCCAAAGCAGATATACAGAGGGCCAACAGGCACATGAAAAGATGTTCAACATCATTAACTATCAGGGAAATGCAAATCAAAACTACAATGAGATATCACCTCACTCCCGTCAGAACGGCTATAATTAACAAGACAGGAAACAACAATTGTTGGAGAGGATGTGGAGAGAGGGGAATTCTCATACACTGCTGGTGGGAGTGCAAACTGGTGGAAAACAGTATGGAGATTCCTCAAAAAATTAAGAATAGAACTACTGTACGATCCAGCTATTCCACAGCTGGGTGTTTATCCAAAGAACACGAAAACACCAATGCGTAAGGATAGATGCATCCCTGTGTTCATTGCAGCATTATTCACAATAGGCAAGACTTGGAAGCAACCTAAGTGCCCATCAAAGGACAAATGGATAAAGAAGATGAGGTATATTTACATAATGGAATACTACTCAGCCATAAGAAACGATGAAATCCAGCCATTTGTGACAACATGGATGGACATCGAGAGTATTATGTTAAGGAAAATAAGTCAGAGGGAGGTCAAGTGCCATTAGATCTCTCTCATAAGTAGAAGATAAAAACAACAAAAAACAAACACATAGAGACAGAGATTGGATGGTGGTTACTAGAGGGGAGGGAGGAGGGCAAAAGGGATGATTAGGCACATGTGCATGGTGAAGGAATGTAATTAGTCATTGGGTGGTGAACATGATGTAATCTATGCAGAAATAGAGGTATAATGACGTACACCTGAAATTTATATGTTATAAACCAATGTAACTGCAATAAAAAAAATATTGTATTAATAAACAGTAAAACTTAAAAGTGACTCTTTCATCCCCAAGCCACTTTCTCAAAGAACAATTTTAAATGCTAAATTTAGGGGCCTGCTCCATGGCTTAGCGGTTAAGTGCACACACTCCACTGCTGGTGGCCTGGGGTTCGGATCCCGGCCGCGCACCGACGCACCACCTCTCCGCGCACTGACACACCACTTCTCCGGCCATGCTGAGGCCGCGTCCCACATACAGCAACTAGAAGGATGTGCAGCTATGACATACCACTATCTACTGGGGCTTTGGGGGGAAAAAAATAAATAAATAAATAAAATTATAAATAAATAAATGCCAAGTTTATTATGCTTTCCATTGTTTTTTTTACTATATACCTCCTAACATTTGGCCTTTTCATCTGTGATTTAATTTTTTTTAAAAAAGGTAGATTTATAAGAACAATTGCCCACTAGAGAGTGATGAGTCAGAAAATGAGGACAGCTGAGTTATCAACCAATTTGATAAACTCTGGAAGTTACAATAAAATATGTGATGAGTGAGAAAGTGAACTTGTCCATCAGTCAAAAACATCTGTGATACACTCACCATGTGCCAGACCCTACATACACCCTTCCGGCATTCCCAGGGCCTGGAAGCCCAGTGGAGTTTGGTGGGGCCTCATCCACCACCACCCCTGCATTCTAGAACACTATTAGGCCAATGGTCTTCAAACTTTTTTATTGTAAACTTATAGACGAATTTTGAAAAACTTTGTCTCTCCCCCACCCAGATGTTAAGCTGATATCTAAATATTTTCATCATAACTTTAAATAGTTGAAAACAAGGTAATGTCTGGCATATTGAAAAAACTGATAAATAAAAATGTTACCTTTCTTTGTAGCCAATAACCATCTGTTCCTTAATCCATCCAGGACACCATTGCCTTTTCTGCTTCCTCCTCCCAGTCTGTCCTTTGATTAAAACACCACTTGCCACCCAAAAAAGAGTTCACCTCTCTCTACAGAGATAACTCCCAAGAGATAACTAAACACATGGATAAATATTTATTTATTCTGTCTTTACCTGCAGCCAAACTTTGTGTTTGTAACTGATACATTGATCTTGACTTCATTCAGTAAAAAGCCTGGCAATGTATTGTACACATGGATAATGTATTCACATTGATGCTAACCCATAACTATGTAGATGAATCTCTAACACAAGACCTGGCATTGGTCATCTTAGGTACCCTCTGTTGTGAAGTGCCCATTCAATTCTTTGCCCACTCTTCTGTTTGAGTGTGCAACTTCTTCTTATCAATTTGTAGAACCTACCCTATGCTTTGCCTTTTTACTCTTTAAATAATCTTTTGGTGGACAGATATTCTGGATTTTGATGTAGTTTGACTTTTCAATGTATCACTCGTTTAAGAAGGCTTTTCTAATCCCAAGGATATAAAGATATTCTCCTATGTTTTCTTTTAAAAACTGTATTGCTTTACCCTGAACACTTAGATCAATAATCCACCTGAAATTGATTTTTTTGTAAGATAGGGAAGGGAAATGTAATTTCCTGGCACCCAAGTGTGGTGGCTGTAAATCAATACCTACTGCTACATAAGATTACTATCAATAGACTGGGGTGGACACAGCCTTCTGCTCCTCCCTGACTCATCAGTGCACACTGGGTACTTCAGAGCCAGAATAAGCTATAAATGAACTCTATGAGTTTTTCTTTATTTGCCAGTTTCTTAGAGGAGAACTGATATTTTGAAACTGATTTTTTTTCTTCATCTGCCAACTTCTTAGAAGAAAAACTGAGTGTTATGTGCACATAAGATCCAGAAAAGGAAAACCCCTTTATAGCAAAACTCACCCTCTCCTCAACTTGTTGCCCCCATTCTGTGAAATATAAGCTTTGAGGTTAATAAGAGCAGTCCCCTTCAGGAGGCAGTCTGGGACCATCAGTGACTAGTGCAGCCAAAATGGCCAAACCTCTACCCTAAGTTATTTATATGCAGACAGGACAATGCACGCAGCACCATTCTCCCTCCTTCCTCACCACTGCACTGGCGTGGACTGGAGGGGTGCGCCTCTTGGCTATTCTTAAGAGAAACTATAGACTTATAAATAGGACAGAATAAAGGAGTTGATGAGGGAGTAAAAGGACCTCTGGCTTGTGAATCAGGAGACCTCAGTTCTAGTCCTGCTAGGTCAGTACCCAGTCCCAAGACCCTGAGTAAGCCACTTCACCACTCTGAGCCGTGGTTTTCCTAATCGTGAAATGAGGAGTTGGAAGGGACAATCTCAATGGCCCCTTCAGTGTATGATTCTGTGAGATTCAAAACACACTGAAGTCAAGTATGATGAAAAATATTTCTAAAGTAGACATTAGGCTTTGGGGGACATCCTCAATGGTTGTGTGTTTTAATGATGACTGTTTCTCAAACCAGCAGTAAACTTCCTATATACAATTAAAATAATAAAATCTGAGAGCCACAAAGGAATGCTGATTTCAGCTTTTCTTTTTGAGGATGAAGAAACCCAGACCCAGGGAAGTCATGAGCTAATTCGTGGTTGAATCTAAGTCCTTTGACTCTCCATCTGGTGCTCTTAGAATGAACCCAGCTGGCTTTATTAAACTGCGTTTTTCAAATGGATAAATTGGATGATGAAAATGTCACATTTATAGTTCTCTAACTGTGCTTTGGCATTTAATAAAAGGAAAGGATGATGTGAACTATGGTGTTTTTTGGCCGTTTTTTTCCTTTTGTGCCCACATTATTCCTGGAATGCCAGGGGGAATTTGCTTTGCAGTCCTCCCTAGCCCTCCCTAGAAGGAACCGAGGAAAATAACCCACCAGTAAGTTGTAGACCCCATTCCCAGCCCAGACTCGGAGCCCACCAAAGGGTTGGAGACCATTTCCCTAAAGGTAGACTCAGAGTGGAAAGATTCACCTTGTCAACCTTTACTGGGAAAGCTTTGGTAGGATACTGAGGTCTGTGCTAGAAAATTTTCCTTCAGCTGTACCCCAGGGGAGCGGAGGATGATGTGCAGAAGTTGTCCACATATGCCTCTGAATTTCCCAGACTGAAGATGAGTGGTCTTATTAAAGGGAACATTGATTTCCACCTAAAACAATCAAGGCAACAAATTTTGTCAATTCACTGAGCAGAGCCACCGTATTAGTTTCCTATTGTTTCCATAACAAATTACCAAGTGGCTTAAAACAACGCAAATTTATTCTTTTACAGTTCTGGAGGTCAGAAGTCTGAAACGAGTCTTATAAGGCTAAAATCAAGGTGTTGGCAGGGCTGCGTTCCTTCTGGAGACTTCAGGGAAAGATGTTTCCTTGCCTCTTCCAGCTTCTAGAGGCTTCCTGAATTCCTCGATTCATGGCCTCTTCCTCCATCTCCAAAGTACGTCACTCCAACCTTTGCTTCCATCATCCCATCTCCTTCTTCCGGCTTTTGACCCCCTCCTTCTTATAAGGACGCTTGTGATTACATTGCGCCCACCTGGATTATCCAGCATACTCGCCCAATCTCAAAATCTTTTAACTTAATCACACCATCCAATTCCCTTTTGCCGTGTAAGATAACATATCCATAGGTTCCATGGATAGGGTGTGGGCATCTTTGGAAGGGAGGGCATTATTCTGTCTACCACATTCACTGTATAGTCTTAGCATTTGGAACAGAAGGAAATGTACCATGGAAAGTCAATACAACTACTCATGTGCTTTGGAAAGTTACTCACTTCTCTCGGCTTCCATTTACCCATCTGTACAATGAAGTGGTGGTAGAAGCTGCTTCTAAAGTCTCTTCTAGTTCCAACACTCTATGGTTCTAGATTCATGCTGTTCAGTACAGTAGCCATTAGCCACATGTGGCTATTGAACACTTGAAATGTGGCTAGTGTCACATGTTGAAATGATAATATTTTAGATATATTGGATTAAATAAAAGATTATTAAAATTAGCTTCATTGTTTCTTTTTCTTTTTTAATATGGCTACTAGAAAAATTTAAATCACATGCATAGCCCACTTTGCATTTCCATTGAACAGCACTATTGTGAGCCAGCTGGCCCATTCTTTATGATAGGAATTTGGACTATGATGTCATGAGAAATGAGCATCTGGCCTGAGGATGGAAACACATGGCACACATGACACCACTCCTCTTCCCATTCCTGTGACAGACAACATTCACCAACCTTAATCTTTCCATTGTATCAGGATTTGGCCTCAGGATCCTCCTCAACACAGTGCTGTAAGTGGTCACTAGCAATTGATCAGAGTTGGCACTTGTATCATTTGAGACTCATTCTGTTGCAACTAACAGAAAAACCAACCCAAGGAAAAATTTTGGCTCATGTTTTAGGAATTCATAGTGGATCTAGCTTCAAGCACACATAGATCAGGACTTCCTTCTTCCTCTCAGTTCTGTCTTCTTCCATGTCAACTTCATTTTCAAGCTTCACATGGGGGCCTCTGGCTACTCTAGGCCTTCATCATCATGACACCAAATCACTTCAAAGAGAGAGTCAGCTTCCCCCAAGGCTCAAATAAAAGTCCTGGGTTGGATCCAGTTGGCTCTGCTTGACTTAATCTGGGTTACATACCTCTATTTGAACTTAGTCACTGTGGCCAGGGGGATGGAATTTACCAATTAGATTTGCCTCTGGATTTGGAAATGGAGTGAACTTTCCAGAAAACACATGGCCTGAGAGTGGGGGAAGGAAGCTCCAAACAAAAGTTTGTGGGGGCTATTATCACAGGAAGCGATAATGGATGTCCATGTTGAAATCCCATTGCCACCTCCAAACTCAGAAACTTACTATTCATGAGATAGACTATAATGCTGTTTGACAACTCTGGTTGTTAAAGAAATCTTCCTTATATTGAGCCCAAATCCACATCTCTATAAAAAATGACACATTCATTCTTGTCTCTGCATGGAGCAATGTGGAATATATTTACATCCCGTGAATGTTCATTCATTAATACATTCCACAAGTATCTGTTGATTGTCTATTATTGAAGGCTTAGAGATCCAGCAGTGGACAACAGTGGATAGTTGTTGAAGAGGTTATACTTCAGGGGCAAGAGACAGAAAATAAATAAGACACAAATAAACAAGAAATGAACACTGTTGGCTGTATACCCAATTTGGATGTTCCCAATATTGTGCAGTATTGGTATAAGGGCCTTTCCCAGCGCCAGCCTCCCTCTGCCTCCACCTGGGTTCCGCAGCATAAAAGGGGTCCAGCACTAGACTTAAGTTCAGCCAGTCAGATGCTTTCTTGCTATAGGACTAGGCGAGTGCCACAAAGGTAGAGGGGATATTTGGATCTATTGGCAGCATTCGCACCAGTCATTTCCTATGTTCTGACCAGGGCTGCTCTTCTCTTAGTTTCTGCCCAATCTCCAACCCTACTCCCTGTTTATGTAAGCCCCAAACCTCTTTTAACTAATATCAATTTGGCTTAAGATAGCCAATGGTAGTTTCTGTTGGTTGAAACCAAGTTCCCTGACTGGTACAATGAAAATTATTTCCTACCTGAATCACCTCTTCTGTAGACTGTCATACGTTAGTATCTTCAGCCTTTCCTTGAATCAGTTGGTTTCCAGATCATTCTCCATCTGGACCTCTGCCCATTGTAACATGGATATAACTCATAAATAGTCCCCACACTTTCCATCTTTAGTAGTGGGGGTGAGGGAAGGATATGAACACAGAATTCTACGTATATTTGACTTTCCTACTATTTGTTCCAGAACATCTTATAGGATAGATCACAGAGAGCAAGCAATAGGTATGTCTTTATATTTTAATACTACTTTTAAAAATTGAATACTTTAATCAAGGGACACCCAGAGATTCTGTTATATGACTAAAGGAGCATGCAGAAGTGGGGACAAAGCTTCTCTGAGGACAGTAACAATTTTTAAAATTTCCCTTGTGTTTTTCTGAAAGGAAATCACTATGTAAATAATTGTGTTTTAGCTTTACATATCTCCTAAAGTGCATTTAAAATGGTTTGAAGAAATTTAGATGTAAAAAAGTTTATTGGAAGCCAGAAAGAGAAAGACAAACACTGTATGATCTCACTCATATGTGGAATATAAACCAACACATGGACAGAGAAAACTGTACTGTGGTTACCAGGGGCAATGGGGGTAGGGGGTGGGCACAAGTGGTGAAGGGAGACATATATATGGTGACGGACAAACAAAAATGTACAACCCAAAATTTCACGGTGTTAAAAACCATTAAAACATCAATAGAAAATAAAAAAATAAAATGAAATAAAAAAGATATCATGAAAAAAAAAAAAGTTTATTGGCTCACAGTCCTGGGAGTCGAGCAGTTCAGACCTTGAGGGACAGAGACTCAGAGGTCTCCTTGGTGGTAACATTGTGTCTCTTGAATCCAGGCTTTGCTCATAGTGCTCCATGTGCCTGGGACAGCGTCCCCAGCCCATCCTGTCCCCTGGTCTTCCCTGTCTAAAGCCAACTCATCCTGCCATTCCTGGCTTAGAGGGACCTTCTCAGGAGCCTTTCTCTGTCACCCTGGACTAGCTTCAATATCCTGTCATATACCTCTCAACACCCTGCATTTCCTCCTCATTATGATGTATTTAATATCTCTCCTTGCTCAACACCATGATGGAAGAGACAGCTTTGTTCACTGCCAAATCCCCAACACCTAACTAAGTCCCTGGCACATAGTCCTCAAAAACTCATGCCCTGAATTGAATTAGTAGAGAAAAATGGAAAGAGGAAGAAAGTCCACAGGACACTGAAGGGACCAGTCTGAATATGCTCCAGGAAAAACAGTCAAGGAGGCAGGATTGGAACGGGCCTGTCCTCCATCGTGAGCACGTCCCAGCTCTGAGAGTGGCTCACGTCTGCTTTAGGCCCTTGGGGTTCCCAACATGTCCCCTCCGCCAGGACCAGCTCCCTGCTGAGCTTTGTGCATGTCCATAGGAGAAGCCCAGGTGGACAAGTTCACAGGCTGAGTCCAGCCAAGCTCTTACACTAGCTGGGTGTATGGCCTGGGGGAGGCCACTCAGCCCCTGTGGGCTTCATTTTACTTATCTGCCAAAGAAGCAGATTACACAAAAGGACCTCGAATGTTCCCTCCACCTCGAAACCCCAGGAATCTGATTTTGATAGAGTTGTGGCAGGATTTTCCATTAAACCTCAATCTGTGTAATAGAAATAAAACCAAGCCCTGCAACTCTCGAAAGGGAACATTATTCTTTCTTCAACTACCATTCTTTCTTCAACTATAATGGCAGAGGGGCTGCACCATGCCATTTTGTGTTTGAATAAACGGTGATTAAATGTGTTTCGGTTTCTCCCTCTTTTCTGATTACTTATCTAAAATGCAGGTTAGGCTGTGCATATGTAATAAGTATTTGTGCTTTTTGGAGAGAAGCTGTAATGATCTGTAAATGTCTTCATTATGAGCTTATAACATCTCCTAGATGTTCATCTTACTCAATAAAATTACTTCCTTAAAAAGCTCTACCCACGTGTTTACTGAGTGGGCTTATGGGGAACAAACAGTCACACAGGCATTTTTCTCTTCCACAGAATTCCAAAGGTGATTTAAGAGGGCCCCCTGGGAAAAAAAGATGGTAAAACCGCTATTTCAGAAAAAACAATCCAGCAAAATCGTTCACAGATCAAAAAAATAAATTGTTTCGCAAAACTTTACTCAGAAACATTAGCAAGATATATTTTAAGACATTTTACAAACTCCTAATCATTTTCAAGTGTCAACACCCTGTTCCAAGTGAGGTTTTGGAGATTAATTCACACAACCATGTGGGTCACTAAATTCCTGATCCCACACACTGAAAACAAGAGATTGGACCCAAACCCCAAATTATAGGCTATAAAAAAATATGCTGTAGGAAAATCACATCAAGACTCAAACATTTAACA